>NW_011889189.1:409122-411539 GCF_000151845.1 Pteropus vampyrus
ATCTACCATATGATCCAGCAATCCCTCTACTGGGTATTTACCCCAAAGACTTGAAAACCCATATCCGAAAAGATATTTACACACCGATGTTCATAGCAGCATTATTCACAATGGCCAGGACATGGAAGCAACCGAAGTGTCCTATGATAGATGATTGGATAAAGAAGGTGTGGTACATATATACAATGGAATATTACTCAGCCATAAGAAGAGATGAAATTATTACCATTTGTGACAACATGGATGGACCTTGAAATAATCATACTAAGCAAAATAAGCCAGACAGAAAAAGTTGAAAATCACATGATATCACTTATATGTGGAATATAAACCTAAAAGCAACAAATGAACAGGAAAAACAAACAGAGACCATGGACATGGACTATAGACTACTGATTACCAGAGGGTAGGGAGTGGAAGGAGGGGGTAGGTGGATGGGGTAAAGGAGGTCAAATATGTAGTGACAGAAAGAAATCTAAATATGGGTGGTGAACACACAGTGTAAACATATATATGCCTTACTGTTAAAGTGTACAACTGAAACTTATTGGATTTCATTAACCAATGTCACCATAAAAAATAATTATTAAAAAAATTTTATTCTTTATATTTCTAGTAATTTTTTGTCAAGTGCCAAACATTGTGAATTTTAAGCTATTGAGTGCTAGATTTTGTTGTGTTTCTTTAAAGATTATTATATTTGATCCACATTTTAGAACTTTGATCATTTGAAGCTTCTTTTTAAATTATTTTAGGGAAAGTCTAGAATAAAATTTACTCTGGGCTACTTTAGCCCCTCTCTAAGATATAAGTCTTAGGTACAATCTCCTGAATGTTTTGTGTATTCAACAAGGCACCTCTATGCTAGCTGATGGGAACTCAAATAACTCCCAGCTGTGTGTGAGTTTTGGGAATTGTTCGTCTTACAGCTCCAACAGTATTTTTCTTTTCCTGGAATACATTCCTAGTCTGGACTCATGGGCTTCACATTCCTCATGTGTATTTGATATTCAGCCAAAGAATAGGGATTCCTAGTCTGATTTCTGTAGCCATTTCTCTACACAGTTTCTTAATTTTCCCTGCAAATTCTAGCTGCTATCACCTCCTCAAATTAGGATATCTCTCTCCCCAACACAACGAGATTGCCAGGCTCATTTTGGTTACCTCGTTCTTGCACTGCAGCCCAGAAATTACCTCTCAGCAAGAAGCTCTACTCATTTGTTCCTTTCCTCAGGGACCATTAACTGCACTGCCGATGGTCCAGTTTCTGAAAATAGATATTTTCTATTTTTGCCCAGTTTTCTAGTCGTTTATGGATGAAGGTTAATTCTAGACTCTGTTACTTCCCCATGGTCAAAAGCAGAAATCTCCTGCTTTTCAAGTATACCTTTCTTTTATGCTTGTGCTTTCACATTAGTTTCTTTTAACACAAAATCCTCTCTCATCATTGTGCTTATATGTGTACAAAATAAAACATTTCCGAATAAGTAATTGTTTGCTCTTTGGTTTGTTGCTTTTCTCTCTTCTCAGGAGATTCTAAAATATTTTTTGATCTAGTTTTTTGACTGGATATAATGAAGCCACTTTTGGTACGAGAGGCGTTTGTGCTCTAGATAGAGAATCAGGTGGATACTTATAGGGACACAGAACTGAATCCTGTTCACTCTAAGTTCTAATCTTTACTTGGTATTTGAAGTGTCAAGCTGCCATAAAAATAAATTTTGAACATCAGTAAAAATATAAATATGATATTGTATAGAATTTGGTTATAATTAATTAATTATATGATAACTGAGAGAGGAAATTTTCCCTTAGTGGTTGACTTGTTTCCTATTCTAGATGTTACAAGCGTCTCTATGTTTTCAGTGAAACTCAGGGTGATGTGACAGAAAGTTTTTGTATGAAAAGTTTTGAAACCTGGTCTTACATGTAACAATGAAGTTAGGCAATTTCTATTCATTCTAAATCAGGAGGAAGAAGTAGCTGCAGATCTAGTTAAGTAGAAATTATCATTTTTTTTATCCTGGAAAATGAGAAATATAGAACTATTATCAAAATTGGTCTTAATATCGTCATCATGAAGCATTAGTAAACATAACTTAATAACTTAGAAAATTTACAGATTTAATGGGATGCAAATTGTGCAAAGATTATATCAGTATTTTTATATTATATGTTATATATAGTAACTCATATATTTATACTACAATTTAATCGAAAAAAATTAATTTTAGGTACAATTCTATTGGGCCACAGAAGGAGAATACTCAAAAGATTTTTAGTATTGACCAAAACCTTTATTAAAAAATATTCTGAGTTTAATAATAATGTTGTATAGTATAAATTTTGTAAGTACATTGACTCACATTTTTTTAAATGCTCATCTCATCTATACATGTTACTCTAAGTAAAATTAC
>NW_011889189.1:412169-489770 GCF_000151845.1 Pteropus vampyrus
ATGCTTATACTAATTTTTAAAAGAATAATGTATTATGTGGGAGCCTTATTCCTCAGCCTTGAGTACCGACTAAGTTACCAAGATATTTTATTCATCGAATCACTCGTTCAAATATCTATTGAACATGGGTGCATTATGTATTTATATGTTTCCTTGTAAATAATGTTGTGCTGAGTGATGTTGTCAAAATGCAGGCATCTTAATATTCACCAAGAGGTGAGAGGAAGGCATGACAAAGCAGAATTTATTTTTAACTCTCAAAGATTTATATTCATGTTTTAAGAAAAAAAAATAATTTTAAAATGTACCAATAGGGCCAAAGTTTACAAAAGTAATGTATCCACAAGTCTGGGTGTTTTCAAAGAAAATAAAATAAAGTTTTAGTTAAACAAAGACAAAATAACTCATTCATGCTTAGGTCCATGAACTGTGATGTTCTTACTTAGCAAGAAAATATAAATATAGTATGAAGGCATACTGGAAAGATGCTTGAGCTAGTTATCAAGAATCTATAATTGTTTAAGTAGGAAGCAAATGCCATTTTCACTCTAAAATGATATTTCTTTGTTTTTAAAACATATTCTGGTCAAATCTTTCAACATCAATTATCTATCCAAACTTTACCAAGATATAACATATTCTATTATGACAATATTGCTTATATGTAGCAATATTTATATAGACATTACTTTATATGTAGTAAAATAGAATGTAAAAAATCTGAACTATAGATAATTTTCTTTATTTTTTCTTTCAACACAATTTTAAACAGAAAATTATGATAGATTTAGGTGCATGATAAGTTTTAGTAACATACTCTAATATAAATTAACCAATAAGAAAAGACAGAATGTCGAAAATTCTTCATATAAATTGATTAATATTTACAATATAGTCAGAGGGTCATTTAAGAAATATTTCTTTATTTGTTTAAAGTTTTCTTTCTAACTTAAGGAAAAGTTCTTTCTTGTTATCTTTCCAAATAATATTTTGTGTCACCATGGAGAAAGAATATGATTAATCAGCATTCAGTAAGTTTTATTCAGGGTCTCTGTTCAACATTTTCTGGAATTTCCAATTAAAACAGCTGTATTTCTTGCAATTAGAGTATACTTCAAATATTTGTATCCTTCAATCTCGCTAACTATAGTAAATGTAGTTTTTCGAGATATAATTTTTAATTAGCTCCCACCAATTGAAAATTGTTAATTTTTTTGATTTACTATATGCTAAGGAATCAAGAGATTTAGTCTATTGAATAAAAGATTAAAATTGCTTCCTTAAAAACTAATAGTAGACGGTAATCTGTTTATTTTTTGAATAATATATCATATGTACAAATTTTCTATAGTTTTTCAAAATTATCCACAGTATTTGACAGGAGTAACTAATGAATTTTTTCTCAAAAAGTATGCTATGGATATAAAATAAATACATATCTTTATATATATCAACCATGTAACTAGGATTCTCAAGTCGAAATAAATTGAGCTTTGTATTACATTTAAAATTTTGAAAGAATCAAAATGTTTTCGTGCAATTCAATCAATTCCTCCCTCAAAATACTAATTATGTGCAAAGCAATAGACTACATGCCATTTACAATTTTTACAAATCAATTGTTCGTATCAGCATCACACCTTTTATCCTTCTAATCTGTTTTATTTAATTCTTGAATAATTCAACTCTTGTCCTTTGTTCCAGTTTATATGTAATCAAAGGATAGTCAAGAATTTAGAGATAAATTATTCCAAACCTCTTCATTTTACAGATGCAAAAACTAAAGTCAAGAAAGCTCATTTTATTCTTTGTATTTGAGACTTTAAGCCTACAGAAAAGTTGAAAATAGTTCAAAAACCACCTATCTAGTGTTAACGTTTGACAAGTACATTTGCTCTTTCTTCACACACAGATGTATATGTACGTATGTGTTAAACTTGCTGTTGGACATCATGATACTTCATCTCTAACTATTTTAGAACATGTCTCCCAATAAAGACATTCACCTACAAAAGCACAATACTGTTGCTAACCTCGATTACTTACAGTAATTCAGTTATTATATCTAATGTACTATCCATATTCAAATTTTTGTCTCCAACAGGTCTTTTATAATTTTTTTTCTTCAAACTAGGATCCAAATCAAAGTTCATTTATTGTATTTGGTTAAGTCTTATTGAAATCTTTTGATCAAAGAAATCTCTATGCTTTTAGTTTTTGTTTTTAATGACACTGATTTTTGTGAGAGTCCAGGCCAGTTGTCTAGTAGAATGCCCCACGTTTTGAACTTGGGTAATTATTTCTTTATGATCAGATTCGAGTTAAATATTGTGGGCAAGATACTGTACACATGATAGTACATAACTCTTCTTACATTAATCAGGAGTCATATAAAGTTACATCATCTCACTATTGGTGATCTCAAATTAGATCACTCAGTTAAGGTAGTCATTGCAAGATCTCTCCATTATAAAGGTCCATTTTCCCTTTATAATTAAAAAAAAAAAAAAAGCTAATGTCGGGTGATATTTTAAAACTGCAAATCCTCCGTTCTCTAATGGTTCCTCTTTTTCAGGCCTCCTTATTTCCTTACTCCTTCTAACCATTGTGAGAAATCACTTGACTACAAATGTCTCTTTGACCAGAGATCCCTACCTCACATATATTCTCACTTTCAGCATGGCAAATACTCTAGTCCTCTTCCATGCACTAACACCTACCATCCTGGCCATCCCAGATATGTCTTGGGATTCACTCAGTCCCAATTTCTTCCATTGTTCTAAAGGGCTGAAGTATGACTAGACAAGGGATCTAAAAGAAAGGAAGGACCCAGGCTCTGACTTTATGCTCAACAAGATTACAGTTCTATGACACCAAAGGTTGTACTCAAAATTAAAGCTGAGAGACATTTTATTTGTTTGTTTGTTTAAATTTTCAAACATGATAGCAGAAAGAATTGTAAAATTAACCCCTAAATATCCATCATTCATTTTCAATGACTTCTAATATTTTGCCAGTTTTATCACATCTATTCCTCACTCTTTTTTTGTTGAATTATTTCAGTGCAAATCCCATACATCATGTCATTCCATTCTTACATATGTCAGTATGTGTCACTACCTGGTAGGGATTGCGATAGACAGAATTCTAAGATGGTCCTCCTAAATTCTTGGACCCTGATGTATATACATCTTCTCCCAGTTTATTTAATAAAACACTAACGTAGGCACTGCTCTAAAGGATTTTGCAAAAGTAATTAAGATCCTAGATTAGCTAACCTTGAAATAGGAAGATTTTTCTGGATGGCCTAGCCTAATCACATGAGCCCTTTAAATCTAGGTCTAGTAGTCAGAGACAGAGGAAGTCAGAGATTCACTACATGAGAGGAATTTGATATGCACGGTATTCTCCATGACTAGCTTGAAGAAAGAGGGGGACGAGTGGCAAAGAATATGGTCCCCAGGAACAGAGAGCCACCTCCAGTAAACGGCAAGTAAGAAAATGGGGACCTCAGTTCTAAAACAACAGGAAACTGAATTCTGTCTATAACTCATATGAGCTTAGACCCTATGCCTCAGGTGAGGATAGCAACTCTGAATGTCACCTTGATTTCAGCAGTTTGAGACCCTGATCAATGCAGGATTCCTGAATCACAGAAGCTGTGAGATAATAAATTTTACTGTTTTAAGCTGCTAAGTTTGTGGTAATGTATTACTCAGCCATAGATAATTATCTTTTTTTGTAATATAATAACCAAACTATTATCACACCTAGCAATCACAACTTACTATGTATGATGTATAAGGGGCCTTAAAGTAGCTGGTATCTTGGCAGCCATGTATGTGTTAAGGAGATTTTTATGAACTAGTCAGTAAAGTCAACAACAAAGTATAATCTTATAACTGTAGGGGGAGCAAATTCAAACAACTAAGATACAAATAAACTTTTGGATCCATCCCAATAAAACTTGGAGTCTGTCTGTATTTCTGAAATGAACCAAAGAGTTGTAATCAAATGGCTACAGAGACCACGTTACTTAGAACATGTTAAATCATGTCTAGCTCTAAGTGAGGAGTCTCTGCAATTTTAAATAATTCCAATGAGTCATTTTTTCTAAAAGTTTTTGGGTGCGTGTCATTTGTATTACATATGAGTTATTTCTCCTAAAAGTGCTTTTCTCTTTCTGGTCTTTTTCATAATTTCCCAACACTTTATTCAACCACTCCTTATTTTAAGGTTTGGTTTTTAAATGAGCTACATAAAGAAGAAAATAGCTAACAAAGAGCTATCCGGGCATTAATAGTTTTTCATTCTGATAATGGATATACAGGTATTCATAATATTTTCTAAACTTACCTTTATTTAGAATTTCTTTCTAAATTTAAAATAAATTGGTCACTTTCTAAATACTACCTCTGCTGCTTCTGACATAAATTCTTTTACGAATTTTGATCTTTTGATCATCCTCAGTACAGGACTCACTGGATAGTTCTTTTAGCTTTTGACTATGCATCTATCTAAAACCTTCATTTGCCCAATTAATTTCCTTAAGTATTACACCTTCTTCTTTAAAGACCTCCTGCAGATCTTGTCCCTTTTTAGAGGTCTTCTGAAAGTTTTGTGGAAAGATATTATTGATATATCTCACTTACCTTTAAAATAAGAATCACTAATACTTAATTCCTGAAGTCATATAATTTCACAATCAAACAGGCTAATTCCCAAGCCTGTCTCTTGCAAGTTAAGACCTATCTTGGTTTGTAGCAAATAATACATGCATGATTGTTGCTAATAAGAGAAGGTATGGCAGTTGAAATTGCTTTGAATGTAGAGCAATCAACAAAATCACAAAAGCCTGGCTTGTTTTAAAAGATTTCAATCAGTTCTAAAGGTATGGGGTATATTTTTTAAAAAGATCTTAAAATCAAACATCTTCAGGTATTTCAGTAGCCTGGATATATTTGCTCTGTAAGAATATATGCTACTATTGTTCAAATGTATGTAGGTGATGTTGTGAATAAAAACTATTATTAAATTAATAGTGGCTTTGTCATTACACATTTTCCTAATCTAGAAAGAAAGAAAGAAAGAAAGAAAGAAAGAAAGAAAGAAAGAAAGAAAGAAAGAAAGAAAGAAAGAAAGAAAGAAAGAAAAAGAAAGGCAATTATATAGGATTCTGCTATATATGAACATGAATCTGAAAAATAAATATAAAAATTGAATAGTAATAATCTCCAGTTAGTTGAAAGAAAGAGTAATCTTTATTGTTCTCCTTATAGTTTTATAATGATGACATTTTGCTTCTATAACTCTCATACACCAAAAAAAAAAAACAATTGTATGCACAGTGTGCATATACACACTATATACATTATATATATATAAATTTTTATATATGTATGTATTTTCAGGAAGCAAAGTACATCATGTCCTGACACTCAGAAAACCTTGCAAACCACTGATTTAGTTGAGAACACAGAATAAGGGCTTAATTTCCCCAGTGTGCATCAAGGATTTGATACTTTTGTGAATTTTCAGGCACTGTGAAACATAAGTGACTTCATTTGAAACCTTCTGAAAGCTGTGTAACTGCTGGTAATTGGCTTTTGAGAAGAACAGAATGCATTAAACCTCATGTAAATGTTTTATAACAAAACAGCTTTTCAATATGACCTCCAAGAGCTCAGTCTGTAGTAGCCAAATGATATCCATACTTTCCATTCATTAACTGTCAGAACTAGTCTTCAAAAGTCAAAAATAGTTAACTCTATTGACAAGACAGCTGCTTCTGAAGAGCAGACGTTAAATCTCCTTTAAGAAATACCACTTCGCTTTGGAATGCTTACAGTCCCATAAACTGAATCCCACAACCTTCTCAAATATTTTTCTCATCATTGCTCCAAACAAAAAGCAAATAAATGAAGCCAATGTATCATTTTATGAGAGCTTCCCACATTACACAACACCATTGTTCCCCAGAAGCCTCATTATAAAAGCAGTCACAACTATCTCACAGGGGCCATGATCTGCCGTGGTCATCACCAATGGTTGTTGCACTGCCTGCTATAGGTTTGGGGTGTCCAGTCCCCAGAAACTTTTCTCTGATAGCCTTTTTTCTGAGCTGTCCCCATTTTGAAACATTCTTCTGTTGCAGTGGTTGTGTGCTGTTGAAGAAGAACATGTCCTTTTTTTGTTTCATTGTAGAAATAACAAGCATAGCCCTCTCCCAGTGGCAGAAGCAAAGCGTTTCGCTAACTATAGAAAATGCCTCTGTTCAGGAATTTGGAATATTCTCACAGAAAAAGTGTTTATTAAAAAATAAATTTCTGTTAACGTGATTCATTTGCTAGGATGTAATGACAGAATTCATATACTCATTTGATTAAAATTGTAATAAATATTCTAGGAACAAAAAGCATTATATCTTAAAATCATTTTACATTTATGAAAAAATAGAAAGAAAATAGAATTTGGTTAGAAAAAAATTAATCAAGAAGTTATTCAAATACATTAAATAGATTGAAAAATGGAAAATTTTTTTATTAAATTTACTGGGGTGATATTGAAAAACTATTTTTAAAATATTCTGTTTTATTTTATAGTCGTTATCCAAGAAGAATTGAAAGACTGGTATTTGCATTTCATAATGCACTATTTCCATTAAACAAACATACTTTTTTGAAAATATTCTATGGGCAAGAAACTGGAATGAAACAAGAACAAAGTAAAGCCTATTTTTCCCCCTTTGCAGCTGACAGTACATATTATATTTTCTTGACTCTAAGATTCTTATTGTTTCCCTGTTTGAATAGGTCTCAAATTAGAATTGGTCTTTTAGTTAATGCATACATTAGGGGAAAAAAGTTTTTAATCATTTCTGCATCTAACATTTGATTCCATCATTCCATTGTACCTGATAGTCTAGAAGGAATCAGAAGTGGATGTACATATGACATTATTGAAAATTACACTTCAAACCTACTTGATTTTATTAACCAATGTCACCCCAATAATTTTAATTAAAATATAAAAATTAAATTTTTAAAAAAGTGAGCATGCTTCTTAATGCCATGGAAATGTTCTAAATCTCATTAGGGACAAGAAAAAACATAGACAAAAAGATGGCATGATATTTGTAAATTATCTTACAATAAACGACTTACAATAAGAAAAAAAATAGAATGCATATAGACAAGATCTTAAGAGAATCCTGCTCAACAACAGATTACTTTTCGACTGCCTTACTCTCAATGGATAACTGTTTCTACCTCTAGAAAACTTGACATGTGTCCTTATGATTCCATGAAGGATTATAGAGAAAGGCATCATTAATTTGACTGGAAATTAAGGAAAACTTTAAGGATGCTGTCAGATTATTTTTATTGAAACATCGTTTTGTTTACATCATTTCTCTGCTCAAAAATATTAAATAGCCTCCCATTATAAGTCCTTAAAATTTGACTACTGACTCAGGTTCAACTGGACTTTTGTCAACTCTTCTTATACTCTAAGATCTAGTCTAGGGCTATGCTGCCTAATGCTGTTGAGAACTTGAAATGTGGCTAGTGTGACTGACGATTCAATTTTTAATTGTATTTAATATTAATTAATCTAAGATTAAATAAAAAAGAAACAGAATACAATTTTCTATATTGATTCTAATTGAAATAGTAATATTTCCATATCTTGAGTTAAATAAAAACTTTATTAAAATTTGTTTCATCTGTTTTTCTTCAAGGTAGTAATTAGAAATTTTTCAATGGTACATGTGGTTTGTATTATATTTCTTTTGGACAATGCTGGTCTAGAGACAATAAAAAAGCTTGCTTTTCTTGATATTCTACACTTCAAATAAAACATGCCTCCTCTTCCAGAGTTTCTTTCCTGATATAAAAGACTCTTGTGGTTGCAAGTGTCAGAAATCTAAGAATTTATTGGCTCTGTATATAAAAAGAGCAGAGATAAGGTTTTAGGCATAGCAAAAGTCAGGGATTCTAATGATGTCATCCTGTCAAGGCATGGTTTGGGAAGTCATTGCATTCTTCTTACAGCCACTTTCTCTCTGGTTGTGCCTCTTCCTCAGCTAATAATTTACATTAAATTATTTTAATGTAAAATATGATATAATATTAATGAATATTATAAATTCCTAATACATGCTTAAATATACCTGGCAAATATGCATGGCTTGTCATATAGAAAGAACTAAAATTTTGTTGACTAAATGCTGATGCTTATAATAGCCCAGTTTATTCTTAATCTTAATGGTAACTCAGTAGCAATAAGCACCACTGAGGTCTAAATTGTGGTCTCAAAAACCCTGCCACACTAAGAGGAGTCCTTTAGAGAAATGACTCGATTCAGATCTAAGGCAGGAAATATACAAAATGAATCTAGGTCACCTCATTGTACCAAAAAGCGAGAACATTGTCAAAGAATTTGAGGATCACGTAAAAAAGTTACAGTAGCCAATGACTGGGGCAAGTAAGAAGAAGAACAGATACCCAAGAGACCTGATTGCCCACTCTGAAAGTATTGTTTTGCATCATCGGGAGTCATATTTCTAGACACTATTCCTTACCATTATTACCATTCCTTACACTATTCTTCCGATGCCTCCTCTTCGGTTTCATCTGTTATGCTCCTTCATCATTTCCTTTTCTTTAAACAATAAGAATGATTATAATACACTGAAACAGAAAGTAAATTTAACCCTACAAATCAGTAAGAAGTGACAATTATCCAATAAACAAATGTCTAAAATAAACAGGCAATTTACAAACAAGTAATTTAAAGGGGGATACAAATATTAAAATATGTTCAATATTCATAGTAATTAGGGAAATACAAATTTAAAATATTGAGACACTATTTTCTTGTCCATCAGATTGGCAAATCTTTAAAAATTTATTTCTATCAAATACTGGCAATGAAATAGAAAAACAGGAAATGTTGGAAGTTCAAACTGATAAAGCTTAATTTGGGCAATTAGGCAGTAACAATTAATATTTTAAATGTATATACCCTCTGGCCCAACGATTCTTTCTGGTATTTACCCTAAAGAAAGACTTGTACATAATTTTTAAGGAAGCATTTATAATGCTGTTGACTGGCTACACTGCAATAACATTAATTTGTGTGTGTGTGAAGTAACACAAATTTCATCAATGGAAGATTTAGACATATACGAATCAGCTCAAAAGAACTAAGTGGGAATATCTTCAAGAGATATTCTTAAATTATTAAAAAGTCACAGTGAAAAACATAATGTAATATTATTTATATTTAAAAACCCACAAAATTATTTAATTCCATGTGTCATATGTATTACATGCATATGTATTATATGCTCTCAGAGTATCACTCTCTGCTTTCTACTTAACCCTATTTTCAAAGAGGCAATAAAATTTATTAGGGATGATTAAAAACAGAAACATATATAATAGGTATTATATGCATTTACATATGCATTTACATAGGAAATAGATTTGCAAAACTACACAAACTAATACCACTGATTACCTCTGGGGAAGAGAATCATATTAGAAAGATATAGAATGAACTTTTACTTTATCTGTATTTTTATACTATAAACACAATAAAGTATTTCACTATCTTTTATTTTATATTTTTGAACTAGAAAATAATTTTCCAATAACCCTCTAAGGTAGTCATTTAAGACCTCATTTTATGAAAAAACAGGACTCACAAATTATAGCTGACCTTCCCAAGGTAAACAATAGTAGAGTTGAAAATTTGTTCAGGATGATCCTAGGGCCTCTACGCAGACTCTTTTCTGTAGGTCACATTTAAAAATCTCATATTTTGCACTGATCAAAACTTCTTTAAGGAGGTATCTGGATTGGAGGCAGATTTGGCAGTAAGAAGTATTTGCCAGTAGAAACATGTAAGTATATTAAGGAGATCGTGGGTAAGAAGAGGGGCAGACTTAGAACAAAATCCTGAGAAGTGGCAAACTTTAATGGATGAACACGGTTAAGAAACCTAATAAGAAAGGAAGAAATTGCTACATAATCAGGAGAAGATGAAGAATTCAAGTACAGAAAGCATTTCTAGTAGAAGGAAGTCATCAACAGTGGCATATGCTGCAAAGAGATCAAGTAAAAAGGCTTTGAAGTGTCATCTGGTTTTGGTAAAAAGGTCATTTGGTGACTTTGGCAAGAGAGTCTTGGTGAACAGCAGAGGTAGAAACCAGAATGCTGAGTGATAAAGCATGAGGGAGATAGGAGGATTTAACAGTATGGCAAGTCCTAAAAAATGTGAACATAAAATTACCATATGATCCAGCAATTTCACTTCTGGGTATATATCCAAAAGAATTGAAAATAGAGACTTCGAACAGATATTTACACACACATGTTCACAGCAGCATTATTTACAATTGCCAAAAGGTGGAAGCAACCCAAGTGTCCATCAAAGGATAAATGGATAAACAAGAGAAGGTACATACATATGATAGAAAATTATTCATCCTTAAAAAGACAGAAAATTCTGACACATGCTTGAAACTGGATGAATCTAACTGAAATAAGCCAGCTACAAAAGGGCAAATATTTTATAATTTTATTATTCGACGTAACTAGAATAGTCAAATTCCTAGAGACAGAAAGCAGAATGGTAGTTGTCAGGGAGTGGGGGAGGGGAAGGGGGAATGGGGAGTTACTGTTTAATGAGTTTCAGTGCAGAGTTTCAGTTTGGAAGGATGAAAAGTATCTGTAGATGGATGGTGGCGATTGTTGTACAACAGTAAGCACGGAGTTAATATCTTTGAACTATACACTTAAAAATGGTTAAAAAAGATCAATTTTGTTTTATGTATATTCTAACAGACACACACACACATGCTATGAGGACTTAAAGGAAGTCAATGTTGAAAACTTTCTCAAAAAGGAAAGCAATAGGGGCAGTTCAGTTAGAAGAGCATTTTTTAAGACGGGGGAAACTTGAGCATATTTATCAGCTGGAAGGGACCATTTAGAGAAACAGATTTACATCCACCACCCAGATAAAAGGGACACAGATATCGAGGTAGCACATTAGAATCCCAGATACTGAGCCCTGCGCTTCCAAAAGTGAACCTGGGTTTTTCAGGGTAGGCAGATGGGCCTAGTGTTTGTTTTATAGTAATACTCAAATACAATAATATTTAAAATTTCTCAAAACACTTAAAATCTAGGCAATCAATTACATCAATAACTTTTTCTTCAAGGATTTTTTTTTTTTCACAAGTATCTCACTAAAGAATTCAAATAAAATTTTATATTGGTGATATACTGGTGGTTTTTTTGTTTGAAGTTTTTTTTTGTTGGGGGGCTGAGACAGCTTTCTTACTATTGTGTGTTCATTATTTTCACTTTCTGCAAATTCACATTAAGTATGAGTTTAGGCGAAATGGAAAATGTTTCTGATTTTAATCATCCCTAATAAATTTTATTGCCTCTTTGAAAATGAAAATAGGGTTAAGTAGAAAGCAGAGAGTGATACCCTGAGAGCATGCTGGTTTCTAAAGTGCAGAAAGTAGTTCTTTCAGTGGAAGTTTGCATAATCATTAAGTTATTCTTGCAATCCACCTTCTTCCTCTTCCCCAAGGAGCAAGGGACGATGGGAAGGACTGCCACATATAAATTGCAGCTACCCATTTGCTTCTATTATGCAGTAACTAGGGAGAAGTATATGAGTATTTCCTTTTACTTGAGGTTGGCAATAGCATGTGCTTTCATCAACTGTTTTTATGTCCTATTTCAACCATTGTCCCTACTGTCCCATAAATATTTTCATTTAAGGCTCCAACTTGTTAGAAACTTAGCCAGTTAAAAGTACAGCATAGCAGGATCCGCACCTGCTTTTTATTCTTGCAGCTGAAGTTGAGAGAGAGAGAACATAGCACATGGATAAGCAACAGTTTCAGTTTTGCAATGCTTTATCTATATGTAACAGGCCACTATTCATGAGAAAGGAAGTTTAAGACTTGTAAGAAACCGCTACCCAGATTCCAGGAATATGCCCGTTTACTAAAGTAATTTTTTTTTCTTTTTACAAGATGTCTGTAGTCAGATTAACATTTAGGTCATACTCCAAAGACTTTAAGTTAATCAACCTTATAAAAGCAAGCTTATTCCTTGTGTATCAGCTTGACAGATTTCTTCCCAATAGAGCAGTATTTTCTGTTTTTCTATGATAATCATTCAGTTACAAAGGAGATGTTTCCTTATGTAAATGAGCATTACTTAATTAAGAATAGATTTCAATAACTTTTCTAAAATTTCCTTACATATATAAATATGTGTATTCATTAATTATATATGTATACACATACAAATTAAAGCCTGTTACGACGATTCTAAGTATAAGCTTTGTGAATAATTTCCATTTCCATAACATTTATAAAGTATAATGACTCTGGTGTTTCACAACTTCCTCCTTTTTCAGAGTTAAAAAAAAAATGTGACTTGAGAAGAGCCTCGAGGAGAGAACAGAGTTCTTTGGGGTGCTGGTAGTATCACTCGACTATTTAAGCAGCTTAGCAAGCAACTGCAAATACACAGAGGTAAGAAGAAAGTGTTACTTGCTGTTTTTCATTTTATTATTTGATGCTAACAACTCATTACAGAGCAACAATTTAAATGCTGGCTGGATTACAAAGTTGATTAGATAAATCTGATACCTCTTTCAATTAAATAGTCAATATTTTAAATGAACAAGTTTAGAAAATTTATAGTCTTATCTTCACATACCTTTTAAAAGCTGCAAATTTTTAAAGTTCTTGATCTCAAATTATTTTAACTGCAGAGTAAGACATTCTCTTTTTTTCATAATTTTGCACATAATTTAATACTGAAAGAACTTTTGAATTAATAATAAACAAACTTTTTTCTTCCCCTAGCTCCACTTTATTGCTAACATTTGTAAATTCTCCTACATATATCCTTTGGTTAATTTTGCATATTATTAGTTGGACATTATCCAGGAAAAAGATGAGCTTGCATTTGTTTTTATCTACTGCAAAAATATATTGTTTTATTTAAAATGTGACATTTCAGTATTATTTTTCACATCATTGCATTATACTAAATACTATCGAAAAAGTGATTTGTAGTATAGATAATATGATTTAAAAATCTAAATAAGAGAAGTAACTCTAATTTTAGAGATTCACCTTCTTTAAAAATATTAATTTACAATTCTAATGCTTAAATCAGAGCAGAAACTAAAGCAAAGTAAGACCATTTAGACCATAATTGGAGATCCAATTAAGCAGAAACTGATCTCATTAGTGAAATGCTAAAATAATCTAAATCCAGTAGAAATTTTGTTCTTAATAGTGCCAATCTAGAGTAATGCTTATACATATTAACTATTTAATGCAATTGTATTTATTATATAGCAAGTTTTAATCTTCCTTTTAAAAACAATTGGTTTTTTTATACTTCGGTATAAGCGTTACAGTATTTAATACATTTTTTTAAAGACCAATGCAATAAGTGCACTATTCTGTTTATATATGTATGGAATTTTGAATAGTTTAACACTAAGAACTTGTTTTGAGAAGGTGACACACATCAAACATTTACTGTGTGCGATTTGGCAAGGTAAATATTCCAAGTAATATATTTGAATGCTTACTTAATTTGGTTTGTGTTTTTAATTAGAATAATCTCATGGCTTCCAAAAAAAAGAAAGTTTTCATTGTTCCATCAAATAATAGATGTAATTTTTATTACTTTTGGTAAACAATGCAGTCATACTGGTTCTATTACTTTACCTAGAAAATAGTTTTAACTGTTTTGATGCAAGGTGCTATAACAAGAGACTATAGGGAGAAGGAAAGCAGATTGCTGGTGTTATAAATTCAGGAAATGAACCGTTAACCCAAGTTTGACATCCTTAACTAGATCGGCATTTCTAGATTAAGTTGATAGTTGTGAGAAACGCACTAAAACTGTGCGTCCTCATCCTTATATATCACACACTAATTAAACACAACTCCATCCATCAGAACTGGATTATATTATTTACAATAATACCTAATGCCCTGTCTTTAAGAAAAAATAATGGAAGTATTTTTAAATGTCCAGAATTTTAAGTATGAGATATTTTGATACCATGAAATAATAAGCGCTGTGAGTGGGTTATACATAGTATGGTATTACACTGAGTGACTGATAACAACCAAGAGAAAACATAGCCCAAGAAAATTACAATCTCAATTGATCACCATCGTAATTCAGAGCAGCAAATAAAGGCCAAAGCAAATAACAGCCAAAGAAAATGTCATCTTACTGGCAAAACAGATGCGTTGTTGTTATTGTTGTTGAGAATTTTGGAAGTTTCTAAAGGCATAGCCTCATTCTAGATCATGGAAAATAAGTTTAGAATTTGTTCTGTCTTTCAGAAAATTGTACGTACAGAAAATATTAGTGGATTTTAGGCTGAGTTTCCGTGAGACATACAGATGGCTGCAGGCGACATTCTTGTCATTATTAGAACAGCAGGACGCATTGCATAGGCTTTTTATTTCACACGCTGCAGTAAGAAAAAGCATCCAAATCCAAAGTTTTAAAGTGAAATTAGATAAAATATTGTAAATAGTTTATTGCTGGGAAACATAAATTTTGACTTTTGGACTATATATGTATATTTTACTGTTTCATTAAAATTACATTCTTGTGAAACACTATCTAAGACATAATTTTCATTGAAACTAGTAAAAGTTGAAACTGGATGCCTGCTGCACAGGATTGTAAAATTTTATATCTGTCTTAATAAGACATGGTTGACTGTGACATGTGGGTAACCTTGCTGGGAATATGTCAAACTATTGATACCCAGGGTGGCGCAGCTAATCTCACAGTGCAGTGGTGTCTCCCACTTCACAGATTGAATTTCCCAAAGCCGACCACCTGTTGAAGAGAAAGATCTCCTTATAAAGGGCTCTATCCCACCTCAGCAAATATACTATCGTTCAAATAATATTTTCACTTTGCAATGAATCTATTTGTTTTTGACATAACTGACTGGACTTCCAAAAGAAATTTTGAAACATTGAAACAGTTGTTTGTTTGGTTTGCTTGTCTCTTGGCCATATTCTTATTTACAAAAATAAAGACAAGAAAGTTTGTTGCCTGAAAGAAAAATTATGGTTTGGGTGCAGACTAAGAGGGATGAAATTCAGAAACAAAAATTCTCTAAATCTGGATAATGTGGGTCTTCTTGCCTTTTAAAAGTAAATTTGTGTCCACTTACATTCATTGAGCTATTTATTTTTAGTGGATGTGACTTCCAAATAAGTGTCATATATAGATTATTCATATTTATTATATTAATAAAAATATGTGTTAAATTAATTTTTGTTTTCACAAAAATATACACTGTGGTAATATATGCATTCTATAAAATAGAATATGTATCTCATTTCCATATAAGAAATAATTCCTATCAATATAAAGAATAAATGAAATACTTTGACATTTCTGCATATTTCCATTTAAAGATACATTAAATATAGTCTTATTTATACATCCGTACTTAGAAAGTAAAAACACTGTTTTTTAAGTCTTTAAAATGTAAATTATTTGTTGTTTGAGCATTATTGTTATATTTCCAATGCATAACATTATTGATATTTTTTATTATTTTATCATGAACTAAGACTGGGAACTTATAATTGGTGTTTTCTAAATTCCTTCCAGCTTTATTTTTTCATCATTCTATGCATGTACAGGAAATAGTTTTTAAATTTTCAATATTATTGAAGAAAACATTAAATTTATATTTTTAAATCCACATTTTAAAAAAATGGCATTAAAACCATTCATTAATATTGGAACCACAGAAAGTAGATCAGAAATTAAGTTAGCCTACTGTTGTTGCTCCATGAACTAGTATAAAATGTCACACCTCATTATTATTCCACTTTATAGATATTTTATCATTAACTTAGTTTTTTTATATATGTACAGATTATCATACTCTCAAAATTCTTATTTGGCAACAATATAAATAGTAATATAATCCTGAAAAACATCACCAGTTTATTTCTATTTTGAAAAATAAAAGAAAATTAGTAGAATATTTTTTAAGTATACCTTAGTTCAATTTTTCACTTTTCATAAGGAAAGAGATTTAAGCAGATGCTTTTATTCTTTTTCTCTCTTGAGCAGATCTGAACTAGAGAAGAGGCAAAAAAATTCTCCATGCAATTGGGCTGTTTTCTGAGTGGAATAGTCATATACTTGATGGCAATGAATTTTTTTTTAAGTGCTCACTAGAAACACTTGTTATACTTCATTCACTTTTTTAAATTTTTTATTTAAAAATAATTTCAAGCTCAAAAAAGTTATAAAATAAAAAATTGCATAATGAGTTCCCATATACCCTTAACAAAATTTGCCTGATCTTAATTTTTTTCCACCCCACTTGCTTTATAATTTGCTCTCATTTCTTCTTATCTATAGCTTTCTATCTCCATAACTTTTTCCTGAACCACTTTAGGGTAAGTTATAAACAACATGGCCCTTAACTTCAGTTTGTTATTACTAAAAATAAAGGTAGTCCCCTACATAGTGGTTACATACAATTATCTACTTCATAAATTTACATGGATATGATACTTTTATCTAAGATTTGTCCATATTCTAATTTTACTATTCATCTAATAATATCTTTGATAATATTTTCTCCTACAAAGAAAGATCCAGTTAGAGTTAAGTATCATATTTAGTGGCAATATCTCTTTAGCATCCCTTAATCTGGAAAATTTCCACATAGTTTCTTTGTCTTTTATGAAATTGAAAACTTTAAATTAGAGTACAGTCAACTCACCAACTCCTTTTTCTTTTGTTCTTTTTAACAGAATGTTCCTCATTTTGTATTTGGACATTTCCTCTTGGTTAGATGGTGGATATGCATTTTCTGCTAGAAATACTGTATAGCTGATGTTGTTTCTACTCACGCTATTATACCTAGAGCCACATGATGCTCATCTGTCTACATTGGTGCTACTAATTTGGGTTGCCTCGTCAAGATGTTGCCTGATTTCTCTATTCTGTAGTGATGGCTGCTCATAAAAAATTTCCCCCTGGGTTTAGTATTAATTAATGTTCTCCTTTGAGGCAATCTTTACTATACTGGTTACCAAATGATGATATTCTATACTGGTTACCAAATGATGATATTCTAACTCCAGCACTCCCCTTACATTTGTGTCAGTCTTTTGAATTCTACTATAAGCAAAAAAAAAAAAACCAAAACAAAACTTTCTGCTCTCCCATTTATTAGTGTATATATCTATTTGTTACTGATATGAACTCCTGAATTTCTGTCTGTTCAGCGGTTTATAATTCATTACTGCTTTAATTATTTTGGTGCTCAAAGCGTCCACATTTGACGAAAGGGGCCATTTCATCTGGCTTCTGCGTCTTTGTGGCCTGCCTCCATCATATTAGTAAGCACTTTGCTACTTTTAGGCATAAAAAGATGTTCTAGGTCGATCTGGTACCTATTTTGTTCCACCCCTGGAATCATTCATTTCTCATTTCTTTTAGTGGGGCATAGTGTTAGAGGCTAAAATCTGGCTGTCAGATATACTCACTGACACTGGAGTATTTTTACTTCTTACCCCTTTCTGCAGAATATATTAATGTATACACGTGTAGAGAGACACAAACTTACAAATAGCATACACAAATGCCTATGTGTGCATACATAAAAACATTTATATATACATACATATATTTTGGACAGCAAGAGTTCATCTGATACTTCCAATTCCAGTCCATCCCCACAAGGTTCTTTCTTGCACTCCCTTATTCCATATTTGTGGGCTCCTTCTTCCATAGTGTGAGCCCTGGGTCCTAAAGTCATCATGCTTACTCATTTGCTCAATTCTATAATACATCTAAAATAATTTCTGAATTATTTTACCCAAACTGCTACAGTAAATAAACCTGCTGAAAAAAAAAAGCAAGGTTTATATGTACTTTTTGCCCCTCACACCCAAACCCTACCCAAAACTGTGTTTGTAAGTTACTTAAATGAATTCTTCTTTCCTTTTCCTCCTTCCCTATCTCCCTCCCTTCCACCCTGTCTTTCTTCCTCTCTCCCTTCCTCACTCTTCTTTCCATTCAGGATTATCATAGTATTCGTTTGAAATACTATTAAGTTCGTTTGTTTCAGCTCGTTTCCAGTTTTAGTGTTTTTGTCCCCTTTGCATTCTTATTGGTTTAAATTTATTTTTTAATTTATTTACTTTAATCTTTTTTTTTTCTTAAGCCATTAATATAAAGTGCTACTCGCCCCAGCCATTTCAATTAAACAAACCTCGTAAGGCTTAATTCAAATGTTATGATACGATTCAGAAATAGCTGTCTGAGTTATTGGCTGAAATTTTATCTTTATATCTTGATTCGATTCAATTTACGTTTAGTCTGAAGTCAATTATCCTCTTGGGCATTCCAAAAAAATGGCAATTTCAGATAAGAAAGTAGACATCCATAGTACTTGGTCAATCTAATGAATTTATTCCAGAGGCCTTTTTTTAAAAAAAAAATATTAAATGCGCATATGCCATCACATTTACAGAAAAATAATTAGATAAGGAAAGTAAGGAAAGAAACAACTTTAAATTTCTGTAGTCCATAGCATTGCAAAAAATTCTCACCCTTTTACATAAGTGATTCTAGAATGTTCCTGCCCCTAAAGCTCTCCAATATTCTACTCCAGTAGTTATAACTCTGAATACATGTTAATATTTGTGGTAGCAAGAGAAAGTGGGCCCTTGTCAAAAGACTCATTTTCAATTTCCATTCTGTCGCTTATTGATTGTGGGTCTTGGGTAAGTTACTTCTTTTCTTTCTCCAGATATCTAGTCCCATAATTTTAAATTAAAAAAAAAAAAATTCCATACAAACCTCCTTAAATTCCTGCCAACTTCTGGACTCATACCACAAAGTGATTATTAAACTTCATGCAGATATTAATAGGCATATCAAAGTCAACCTGTCCAAAATAAAACTCATCATTGGTACCTTTTTCTGCTCTATCCCCACTAATTTTGGTCAATAATTGGCACCATCTTACACCCAGTTATCTAGGTCAAGGCATCATTGATTTCTTTCCCTCACCTACATCCTACTTACTAGTAAGTTTGTCAATATATTTTTCTAAAATATATCCCAAGGCTGACCAGGGTCACCCCTTGTACCATCCTGAGAGCAGTGCGAGACACTGTTGTTACCACTGAGGCGTCACCTCAGCAGCATGGGGGAGGATAACAATGCAGAAGTGCAATCAGAGTTTTCCCTCGGTTCTTCTCTGCGAGAAGAATCACAAGTCAACGAGATTTAGAAGTTTTATTGAAGGCACCATTTGAGGTAGAAAAAGAGTCACACCTGAACTGGCTAACCGTGTGGAAAAAAGAATACGCACTCCATGGGGAGCGAGCTACAGCAGGGAAGAGAAGGCTATAATAACACAGAAGTGGGAAGGTCTATATTATATTAGGGCCACGATGGGTGACTACAAAGGTATTCCTAGGTGATTGGCACACGAGGTAATTTTGATTGACACGTGGCTGCTACATATCTCTGTCTAGTGCACATGTACTTATCCAGAATTCAGTCTGTTATAATTAGATTCATGAACTTCTGGGCATTAACATGGTATTATAATGATGGTATAATGAGGCTGAGGTTGTGCATAGGTTAGGGTAGTAGTACCTTATGTGCATGCATCTGGGGCTGGATTAAACCAGCTATAAATTATGGCCCTCCAGTCCTTTGTCTCCTGAAATGTAGGAGTGGTTCTCTAACTGCCAATAGGTTGTTGTTCTCTGGGCGGTCTCTAGGCTGGGCCTCTATTCCTTTGTTCCCCTGTTACTCATGTCTGACTCGCTACCCAACACTGTAATTTCTGTTCTAGACATCTCTGTTCTGTTTCTAGCTTCCTCAGAAATTTACCTTTTCCTATTCTTGCATCTCTGCCAGCATGACATTTAAAAATGTAAATCAAATGATGTGACCCTTCTCAAAAATTTTCAATGGCTTTCTATTTTAATTGGGATAAAACCCAAATTCCCCGCTAGAGCTTACATATCTTCGCATCCACCTACATCTCCTCCCTCGTACCCTATCTCTCATCCCTTCATTCAGTGTGCTCTGGCTCATCTTCTCATTTTGCCACTAGGATATCCCAACCTCATTATGACTCAGGAACTTTGCACATGCTTTTCCCTCTCTTTTCCCGGATGTGCTTCCCACACATATTACTGTGACACGATCCTTTGTTCAAATCTCTGCTCAAATGTTCCTCCAAAGGGATATCTTCCATGACCAACTACATATTTTATTAGAGTGTCTCTAACCCAGTCACTCTCTATCCTTTTGCTCCATTTTAATTTTTTTGATAGCACTTAATACTACATAAAATTTTCATCTTTATTTCTTTATTCAATTATTTATTATGTTTATCCCACTGAAAAGTAAGTTCCATGAAGGCAAGGATTTGGTCTATCTGGTTTATGCTACATCCTCAGCAGCTGGAACACTGCATGAAACATAGTAGGTATTAAAATAAATGATGATTAAGTCAAAGGCCTCAACATTTCTGAGCCTCTCATACACTAAAATAGGCATAACAAAAAAAAAACAGCTACTTCCCAAGATTGTCTGGAGGAGGCCATGGTCATGGTAGTGCTCTAAACTACCATGCAATTGTCAGGTGGAAAGTCTTCTGTTAACATTGAGTGAAAGGAACTGAAACAAAAAAGTGGTCCCTTGTGACAACAAATAGACCGAGAAGTTCTCTTTTTTTCTGTGTTGGCTCTTTACCACTGAGCTAAAAAGAGACGAGTTCACAGTGGCTGCTGTTAATCTCTTAGAATCCTGAGGGGCGGTTGCTCTGCATTGTTCTTCCACTGCCTTTGCACTTGTTCTGCCCTGCCCTCACCACCAAGAAAAACACGTGCCCACCCTGCTTTGCCAGTTAGGGTTCATTGCTTTCCTCAAGCCAGATGGAAGAGCAATCTCCTTTCAGAATCCTTTTCTGATTAACCATCTGCCTGTGCTGGCCTCATGGCTCTGCATATAGTTCACATATTGTTTTGCAATTATTTCGCGCTTCCATTTCGGGTCTTGAAGAGAATTATAAAGCTTCTCTAGGGAAACTGTTTCTTTTGCACCAACATATCAAGTTTAAGGTTATAAACATATGATTTGGTTCTTGAGATTATTAGGCCCTATGTAGAAAAGATGATCATGATGATGATAATAATGATAATACTAATAATAACTTTTTAATTACATTTCTTAGTATCAGTTTTTAGTACTATTGCATATCATTTTTGTACTAATTTTTAGTACTATTTTTAAATAGTATTATATGTCAGGTGCTTCACATAATTAACTAATTTAATACCCTCACTAACCCTGCAAAATAAGTACTATTATTACTATTTTACAGATTTAAGGGAAAAAAAGAGGTTCAAAGAGATAAAGATAACTTGATAATGGTCACAAAACTGATCCAGGTGTGCCCTTCTCTAAGCTGAATATTTATTGCATTATTATAGTGCCTCTACTTATTTATGGAGAAACAAGGTAGGCAAAGCTGTGGTTTAGATCCAGTTAAGACTCTATAGATTACATGGTGCAGCCCCTGCCTCAGAAATCTTATACTCTAGTGGGGAAAATATTAAAAGAATTGGATTTTCAGCCACAATATGAAAAATATAAGATATCACCTGAGACACCATAGTAGTTGAGAGTTATACACCCAGGTGCAGTGATGGCACAAGGCTCTTTAAAGAGGCTTCTTTAAAGTTGAACTATCAAAAATTTTTATTGGGTAAAGAAGAGTTGAGATAACAAATTTTCAGAAAATTTCAGAAAAGTTCAAAGAATTGAAAAAAAAATTTTAATATAACATAAATTTTATATCGAGCTACTTTTTTTTTTTTTTTTTCTATTCTATAGTCTTACCGCAGGACCTATTTAGTGACTCTCACTTTGTGGTTCTTCTCAGGAAGTCAGTTGTGTGAGGAGATGATGTTAATTCTTGTGAGAAGCCTGTTTTTATTTTAGAGTGCATTTGTTCGTGTTTTTATATTATGAAGCCTTATGCACTGAGCACTGATCTAGATGCTCAGGAGACAGTGAAGGACAAGACCACGGTTCTGTCCTCAAGGAGCCAAACTTCAGTCTAGTAAGGAAAGACAATGAGTAAACCAGTAAAGAAGTAAATTTTTAAAAAGGAAATTTCAGGCAATGATAGCAGTATCAAGAAAATTCAACTAAGTAGGATAAAGAGACAAAAGAGGGAGACTTCTTTACCTGGCTGTCCTCCCAAGGTGGCCTTTCTGAAAGGGTAATAGTTAAGCTAAGACCTAAATGATAAGAAGGTCGAGAGTGCCGTGCAGAGGACTCTGGGAAGAGAGGGCCAGGAAGAATGATGGGCAAGTGTAGAGGCTGGATTGAGCTTGGTATATGTGAGAAGCAGAAATGAGCAGTCCAGTTCTCAGAAGATAGAGCTGAGGATGACAGAGGGCCAGGTCACCTATGTTGTAGGCTAAGGAAAGGAGTTTTACATTGTGAGCTGATATTTGCTAGTGCATGCGCATGTATGGATTGGCGAGAGGAATGCATTCATTATCTGGTTTAACACAGCCTAGGGAAAACTGTTGTTTAAAGAGAAGCAGGAATTACTACCTAGGTCAAAAGCTTTCCTCGAAGATAAATTATTATATTTAGACAAATTTCAGATAAGCTGAGTTTAACTTCAGAGGTTAACTACGTTTTCTTTCCTTTTCATGTCCATTATGTGGGTTTGACAAAAGTGAAAAGGGCTCAGATATTATTTAAATTTGTCAACTTAAAAATTTTTAGTAATATTACTATAGAATAGTTGCCACTATTCTCTAATAATGGCCACTGAAAATAGGTACTCTGCTGTCTGGCAGTGGGGTCATCAGGCACTTTTATTTCTGCATGGATATGAAGCAGTAAAGACTAGAGAAAAGGCTGTTTTCCAATCTCCAGAGACAATAGATGTTTGTCTCAGTGCTAATGACAATAGGGGCCCTTGTGACATCAACTTGTTCCTCTTTTAAATAGTAGTAACTTACAGTGCTTTTTCCACAAGTTATAAATTTTCTCTAATTTTTTTTTTATTATCCCAAGAGATCTAAATGACCCAACTATTACCTTTAAAATCTCAGAGTTAGTTGAATATAACTTTGCAGGGAGTGGGCGGGCAGGCAAGTCGGGAGGTTGAGTGTGATTTGGGAATGGAATATGAAATAACTTACAGAAATGAACATTTTTTTATTATTATTATTGAACAAACAATGTCAACATCTACTAGTTAGAGACCACAAGAAGAAATGACCTCTCCCTATATTTAAGAAGTTAATGACAACTAGTGTGGCTTCTTCTATTTCTGGTTTGGTTAAGAGCTGACAATGGCTGTGTGTGCTAGGATGACGACAATGGATGGGATGGAGAGGAACACAGTTGTAATTTCTCCAAGGCAGGCAGACGTTATATCGTAGGAGCCAGAACCTAATTTTTGAGAGCTCATAACAACACCCAAATAGAAAAAGCGTTATGCTACGGGTATTGGGAAGCATGGAGGACTCCAGATGACTTTATGTGCTATTTAAGTGATGCATTTTATCCTATCATGTAAATACGTAGGTATAATGACTCACCAAAATTATCAGATTATCGCAAAGTAAAGGGTAGTGTGTGGTTTCCAAGTGCATGTGTATGAGAGAATAAACGCATAAATATCTGCAATCTATAAATATTAGAGAACACTACTGAAATATGAAGCCACTCCCTGACCTACTGCTTACCATACATGGGCAGATTAACCTCGTGGCATATCTATTGACAATATGAGAATAGTAGGTTTTCTGCCATAATAGTAGTACCATTTGTTGACATGAACTAGATTCAGGAAGGGAGTGTAGAAAGAGCACATGGCCTTGAGACGTGACTCTATTTAGTTAACTAGGAGCTGATGATCACCCTCTAGAATTGGCTGCTGAGGATGCTTCTCCAGAGCCAGTTGGCCTCTCCTCCTTCCTTATTTGGCTTTGTTCCTCTGGTTGGAAAGGCATCTCTTTCAAAAGTGTAAATGTTCCTCTTTCTGTAAGTGATGTCATCATTCTCATGGCCCAAGCGTTTGTTACTAAATAGTACTTAGCAACACATAATCATTCCTTTCTCTCTTAGAGTTCTGAATGTGTTTGTTCTGATGAAGTTGAGAGGGACATTTTTCAGGGAGGTAAAAGTAAAAGCTGATAAAAAAAGAAGCTATGCCTGGAAGGATCTCTTGACTTGTGTTACTTAAAAGAAGTAGTAGACAATTACAGTTTTATCCTGTGGTGATGTTCTGACTGTGTTAAAAAAAATTCACATATGCCTCTGAAGGAAGTGGTTCCCGTGCAACTGTACACCATCTACTCTTCTATAAAATGTTGTAGATGTCTTTTGCTTAGCTTGGCTTGTCCTTCTCATGTGTTTCCTTGTCAAGTGGGTGGAGAAAGTTGGACGAAAGAAAGCTGTGCACTGGCCAATGCATAGTGATATTTCTAAAGAGCCCATTTATCTAAGAATATTGTGGATTCCCTTTTAATTACATCCTACCTGTCTGTTTCTAAACACTGTAAAAGGATCTGCTTCTTATCTTGCAAAGAGTAGTTGTACATTTCTTAAATAGCTGTAATTTGATTTTAATCCTCATATTTTAAAGACACCTGAAGTTTAACAGTTTATTTTTTAAATATTCTAGATTTTTAAATTCTAGAGAATTTAAAAAATAATTACTATCTATTTTAAATAATAGAATTAGCCGTCATTTATCAAAGGCCTGACCTATATTAATTTTTGTGATGTCATTCATCACCAGAGTTTTATAAGGCAGACATTTTAAGTTTACAGGAAACTGAGACTTAGAGAGATTGTCCAGAATCTGTTACCTAATAACAGACCCCAAAGACTGTCTTTTTTTCTACAGGAGCCAAAGCCATGGGCAAAACAGCAGCCTTCGAAATAACGCCCTCTTGTTTTTTAACCTGATTCTTCTAAAAAGTGTGCTGCCTACACAGGCTGTTGCACCACATTGGGGGCTGGGAGGAAGTGAGTATGCCCTATTGCCAAAAGCAGCCAACAACACAGGCAGAAAGGCAAGGCTGCAGCAGCCATGACTCTTACCAATGGAGGCTGGCCCATGTGTCCTATTTAGCATGTGTATACCCGTTGCCAACAACTCCAAAGTAGATAGTGTCTTCCTTTTACTTGACTTGGCTTCTTCTTTCATTATGGTAAAGAAAATACCCAGAGTTGTAACCAATTTCATCCATATGCTCTCTTTTCCTAATAATTAATGTGGCTGCTTTGTATAAATTGGATATTTGGTATCAAACATATACTTCTTTTTACAAGTTCAGGTCTAAGCTAACACAGTTAACACCTCTCAGGGCCCATGTAGAGTTCTCAGTATTTAGGGACCCTGACAAATTATTTGCAGCTTCTTCCAAGATAGACCTACCACAGCTGTATAAGAATAAACAGACCTCAAAAACTGCACAAAGTAGAAAAAATATTCTGGCTAAGTCTGTAATTTAGACTGTACCTCTAGAGAAGAATGACTTCATGAAAAGAGAGGCCCAGAGTGGCCAGCCTCTTTTATGCAGTTAACTTTTTCTTTACTTAATTGTGGTGACTAAATGACAGGTAGGAAAGTGCTTTTGCAGGTACGTGGGCGTCTTGAAGCTGTAGAAGCAAGTTACACTGTGCATGGGAGTAAGCTGTGGGCAGGAGCTATAGACTACAGCTCTATTGCTAGTCTAGAGTAGTCAGGTATAAACAGCTTTACAATGGCACTTGAACACAATTAATAAACTCCTATTAAAGGCACTTGATACATGATTTAAAATAAGCACATATAACCTTTAATATCCAGGAACAGAAAAAATAATAATTTTATGTCAAGGAACAAAGATTTAAAAAAAGAACCTTTATCTTTGACAAAACAAAAGATAACACAATTGGATTTTTATGTTAATTCATAAGTTGACATGCTATACTGTTTGAAAGTATGAGAGAGAAGCTGGCTTTGTCTGTAGCTGTCATAGCCTTGGAAGATTAAACCCAGGAAATAAATGAAAGCAAACACACACACACACATGCACACACACACATGCGCGCGCGCGCACCAGCAAGGGTGGCATAGTAATAATCAGCCACAGATTTCTTCAAACTTTGCCCTCAGAATCTGTGTGGCGGATACTTTGCATTTTAACAGAAATAAAGTCATTATTTTATGCCACCGGTAATAGAATTCTGTCTTACAAATGAGGAGGACATTAGACAGTTTAGATGTGTGATTTAAGTGCTATGATGGCTTTCACATAGCTGTAATTCTAGACATTTAGATTCAATGAGTAACAGAGGAGATCATAAAAATAATGATAACTGCCTATTTTTTGAGTGTAGATTCACCTATTGACATTCTCATTCTTTCCTTTCTCTATATTTTGCACATTCATATTATTTACTTAATTGACTATAATTATCTACTGTTTCATATCTATTGTCCCTGCTGGAGGGTAAATTTCATGAGGATCGAAGTTTTACTCACCCTATAGCCTCAGATACAAAAGGCCAGAATTATGCCAGGTGCTCAGTGGTATTTGTGACAACTGGACAGGAAAGTTGGTAGCAAAAAGACAGTGAAAATGCAACAGTTGCTGGTGACCTATTACCAAAAAAAATTTGAAAAGGGAAGAGAATGTTCAACGTTACATAAAAATATATCTATACTGAGAAGGCTAAATAGGATCAGGTCCCATCAGCAGTTGTCATTGCTAAGCCTATGGTGGAAAAATGGACATTCAGATTCATCCAGGTGTGGCCAAGTGGGTCATTTACACTGATGGAGCATTCACAAGGACCAGAAATTAAGATTTCTAACATTACCTGCCAATGAGATTCAAATGAGAAATTTCCTATTCATTTATTTGTATTTATGATTTAACTATATTAATATGTTCAATGAATTTATAGAGTATATTAAAATTTGCAAAAATCTTTTTCTTAACAAAAAGTCATATATATAACAAATATACATATATATGTACATATATATTCTATAACACACATATATTCTGTAGTATGATGTACATAAATCCAAAAGGAAGTGGCCCATGGCACTCTTGACTCTCAGAGGCCCTGATGTCATTCTCAGGGGGCACTCTTGATCACAATTTCTTTGAAAGAGACAGAGTAAAGAGTTTTAAGCAAACATCAGCCTAAGCACTATAAAATATGTAGGATTATCCTCTGTGTGGGCTTGATGTTGGTCTAGTTTATTTTTAAGCCCACAGGCTACTGAGGCTTACCTGGTATAAAGTGAAACATATTTCAGCTGCCTGAAAAGCACTATGTCCAACCAGGTGCATGGCCAAGGCACAACACCCCTTTATCTCCCGAAACCTAACTCTATTTGAGACATAGTTTCCTGCAGAGAACACTGTTTCTGTTGAGCTAAATAAACTTTACTTGCCATAGAGAGAAAATGGAGCAAGTCAATGCATTGCAACTGAGTCTGGGTAATTTAACTTCCTAAACTCTAGTTCAGTGATAGTAAACCTTGGCTGCACATTGAATTCATCTGAGGAACTTCCAAAAAAGATGATATATGTATATATACATATATGTATATATGTATATATGAATATACGTCGATGTTTGGGTACCACTTCCAGAAATTCCGATTTAATTGATCCAAAATGTGGGCAAAGTCAAGAACTCCTGTCCTAGTTTTACTCTCCTCATTTCTAGGAGGGGCTTGTAAATACCAACTCATACGCCTCTTATGAGGGTTCAAAGAGATAGTGTGTGTAATTAGAGTCCCTAACATTTCTGCATTCACCAGTTTCCCTTCTTCTTGTATTTCAGGAGGGGCAATAGAAAGGGAAGGAAAGGGGGGTGGGGCATCTGGGAAGGTGAGAAGGCAGCTCCTTCCACAAAGCTCTCCAAGTTCTGCCAATTAGTGGTTCATTAGGGTTCACAGGCTATCCTTTGTCAAAGCAAACACTTTTGAAGGATTAAGCCTCATTCTCGCTTTAGTGTGAATGACTTTAATCAGATAATCTCCTATCACCTAGTTGAGGATTTGTTATTGAAGATCTGAGGAAGCAAAGATTGTTGCAAGGCCAGCCTGGGACTCAGGGAGGGCAAGTTCAGGAAGCCTGCTGCCTGGGAGCCCAGGGTCTGGAAACTGGACTTGACACTTCGGAGGCTAATGGCACCACAAAAAAAATAAGAAAAACAAAAAAAAATAAGAAAAACAAACTTTCTCCTCATGTTGTTAGGGGAACGATTTGTTTAAAGAGTTTGTATGATCAAGTTGCTTGTTTGTCTAATGGCGCTTCATGACTTTTCTGTGTCCTTCTGCCCTGAAGCATTTAACATGTGCCAGGTAATTTTACCTCTTGTCAGCTGCTTGAGGGTCTGCGATGAGCAAGACCTGGCCCACCCCTAGACCCCTTGCCATCTGCTTGGCACTGTGAGCACTGAGTATGTTGAATTTAATTGAATTGTTTCATTTGCTATACTCTTTTTCAAATGTGTGTGTGCATGTGTGCATTTTCTTCACATATGTCCCCACCTACTAGAATCAGAGCTCCTTGAAGAAGTCTGAATAATTTCTGTATCCCTAGTGCCAAGCACAACCCTTGGCACATAGTCAGTACTCAATAAATATTTGTTAAATGAATTAAGGAGCACTAGGCGGTATACTGATGCCTACGTTAAGATATTAGAATTAGTTTTGGACTGTATGGCGCAGTTGCCGCACGCTGGGCAAAGCAAAGAGGAGAAAAAAGAGAAAAAGGTGTGTACATGAAGCTCTCATCATTTATTACTGTGACAAAAGTTGTTCTTATCCAAAAGTCCCTTTAGGGCATCTCCTGACACATGGTCTGAAGGTAATTTTGGGAAATAGAGAGGTAAGAAAGAATAAGAGGCGCCAACAAAAGATTCAGAGAGAGAGAGAGAGAGAGAGCGAGAGCGAGCGAGCCTACACAATGGAATGAAAAGAGAGAGGGATGTAGAATATCATGGAAACCAGAAGAAAGGAACTTCAAAAGTGAAATGAGTAGATAGATACAGTAGACATTTGGAGGGGGATTAACCTTGTTATTGGTCTTTTCAAAAAATTGTTTGCACTTAGGAACAAGTAAGGCAATGGCCATATTTTTCAGTTGCTTTTATTCTACACGGAACAGAGTTAATATGTAGAAATGTTTGGATTATAGTACAAAAAATACTTTTAGACTCATTAGATGCTGTTTAAAAGATTACAAGGGGATTTTGGGCTAAGCCACGACACATGATTTTATGACATGGTAGAAAGTGTTTCACAATATTACATGTAATTATATATGTAATCATGTATAGGTAATATGTTCACTTTGACCTTCTGATTACCTATTTCATATTTATTTTTGTGTTTTTTATTTATTGAAGACCATTATTGCATATTTTCTTTTCCATTATGACAGTTCATATTAAAAGATATGTCTGTATCCCAGGGGCACTTCCTGCGTTCGGTTCTGAGATAAGACCATTAGCCTCCACACAGCAGTCAAGAATAATCCAGTTCTACCCATAAAAAGCAAATCTGGAACCTATGCCATCCCCCACCTCCACCTCCACCTCTGATATAACCAAACACTTCAATGGTCCCTACTGACCTAAATTATCATGGTTGTAGCTTTACATTTTGAATGTGGTTTCTTTGATTAAGATTTATCGTTTCTCTCACTTGACTGTGAGAGCCTCGAAGTTAGGTACTCTGTTGGTTTTTATTCATCATTGAATTTCCAGCTGTAACCAAGCTTAGGATTCAAGGCTCCAGACCTGAGGTTCCCAGTGCTTTAAACGGTCCATCCCCAGACATTCTTCACATTCTTGAGAACTGTCTATCTCTGACCACCTTACTTCTTGACCATCCTGTTTAACCACGACCTCTCCTTCTCACCCCTCAACCTGCTTTCTTTTATCTCTATCTGAAATTGCCTCCTATATTTACCTTTGTCTTTGTATTTCTTCTTCTTCTTTTTTTTTTTTTTAGTGGTTATCTCCCCCTAGCAGACTGTAAACTCCTTGAGGCTATGTTCGTAGTAACTGGGACAGGACTTACCATGGTGGAGGCTCAATAAACATTGGTGAAATGAATAGAGAAATTGTGTGAAAATTGGTTTCTATCTGGAAAGAAGGAAAGGAGGATGGAAAAGTGGAAAGAATAAAATAAGAAAAGAAAAGCATGAAGGAAAATATAGAGGAAGAAAAAACTATACTGGAAGTCTAATGTGGCTCCTTCTTGCATTACACTTGAGCTATCATTATGTCTATATTAGAGTTTTTGTTGTCCAGTGTCTTTAAGAAAAACAAATGAAAATAAATGGCCTGAGAGAGTAAGAAGACATTAATGCCAGTTCTGCTCTGTCATAGAACAGAACTTACTTATACAATGAATTTACTTATACAACGAATCTTCTCCGATTCAACAAGGGAACAGAGCTAAATGGTCTCTAATATTACGTTCTCTACTAAAATTCTATGGTTCTAAACTTTTAATTTTGAAATATATTTGCTTTCTAGTTCTCTATTGCCAAATGCCAGAATAATTATATTGATGATTTAGCATTTTAAGATAAATACATAGATTTATATTATATTCACATTTATGTGATTTACAAATTAAGTGGTATATATTATATATACAGTATGTTATATTATGCAATATAGACTGTATATATAATTAGTTGTATTATGTAACATATAGTTGCTCCTTGACTTAAGATGGGGTTTCATCCCAATAAATCCATTGTGTTGAAAACGTTGTAAGTCAAAAGTGCATTTAATACATCTAACCTAGCAAACATCGTAGCTTAGTCTAGCCTGCCTTAAACATCCTCAGAACACTTACATTAGCCTGTGGTTGGGCTGCTCAGCATCACAGAGAGTATTGTTCTATGTATCATCAGCCTGGGAAAAGATCAAAATTCAAAATTCGAAGTGCAGTTTCCACTGAATGTGAATTGCATTTGCACTACAGTAAAGTGGAAAAATCCTAAGTCAAACCATCGTTAAGGCAGGAACTCTCTGTACTATACACATATACAGAATATGTAATAGAATATATATTATATATATTTAAATACTGAGTATAATTTTGAAAACTTACTTTGGTATGTGAAATATATAAAGGTCCTTGAAAGTAAACTAAATTTCTGTAATTCTATCAAGTATGTTTATTTGAATACTGAACAAGTTTAAATCCAGGAAGAGGGCCCTTCCTCCCCTGCTGGGCAGTTTAATGGAGAGACATTTATTACATTTATTTACAATAGATTCTCCATACAAGAGTGTTTCCAACTCTTCATTGTCTTCCAGCAGCTTCTATAACCATCTATGTTTAAACATGGACTAGAAAGCAGGGGACCTGAATTTGGTTCTCAGTTATGACATTATCTTGCAATGGATTATTTTTATCCTGATATAAATAAAAACAGCATTTCAGATCGGTGATTCTAGAGCTTTTCATATTTTGATTTTCGAAAAGCATGCCTTGTTGGAGCATTTTCATTTAGATGATTTTTTTTTTTCTTTTTGGCCAGAAAAGGCAAATTATATTCGGGAGGCAATGAGAGTTTATTGAGCTATAAATATGGCATGTAGGACAAGAAAGTTACAATTCATATCCATGTTCACACACTTATACACACAGGTGACTTAATGACTCCCATCTGAGTGAAAAAAATAAATGCTACCATTTCCTTTATGTCTTATTGGTAAACCAGGAAGTTGATTTTATCTCTAAAAACCATATTCCTTTACTGTATTTCTATTGGGATTAATTGGTATAATTAAGACTTGAACGGTCTAAAAGTTTTTAGGAACCCGCAGTGAATATTCTTTCGTTTATCTGAAAATGTGGTTTTATTTAACCTAAAATTATTTTCTATAATTTTCCTCCCGACCCATAAATGACCTTTTATACTTATGGACTCATTCATGAACCTGCGGACTATAACTATAGTTCATAAGGGTATGAGAAACCACAATTCTCTCCTGCCACTAAGAGAATATCAATGGATATTCTAAATGAGGAACTATTTACTTTTTTATTACTATAATGATTTTAAAATAATTTCCACAATATGAAATGTGGTTAGAATGCCACTGGGAGCTGAAAGCTGACAACATGATTTAATATTTTTAACATATGATCTCGTGTTTGCTACAGCGCTTCAAAATTTAAAATTTCATTATTCATGTTATAATATTATAAATGACAACAAATTAAGCTAAACCAGCGGCAATGAAATTTTATATCACAGTTTATTTTAACTCATTTTTGAGTTGTAGGTCGATCATTGTTTTATATGAGTTTTCTTAGCCATTCCTTTCTCCTTTATCCAATGTAAAATAATATTTTTCTCTTCTTTGTTATTTACTGAGATGTTTATTCTACTGTTTCTAACATTCAAGGGTCTTTTTGTATTCTTTTGTATTCTGTTCAGTGGAGTAGAAAATTTGTCTCAGTTTCAATTTCTGTTTTGTTCTCAGAACTTCCCTCCTCCCCCAGGGCTGAAGTGAAAAAAATAATTTCCCCTCTTGCACCACATACAGGTTCAAAGTCCTGTTTTTCACCATGTTGTTCCAAATAGCGAATTTTCTAACCCACAGGAAAAAAGAACACCAAAGCTCTAACTTGGAAGTCTGCAAGGATGTGAAAACAATTGAAAGTAATTTCCTACAACTGGGATCAGCCTTTAACAGTTGGCTGGACATTCTGAGGAGAGGCACATGAAAACCAGGCGGGGCACCAACCTGCTAGCAGATGCATAGGTGGCCCTGGTCAGAAGTCAGGGGTTGTCATGGAGAATGAGAGGCAAACTGAAGAAATTAAAAGGCAAGTAGCAAACAATTCAGGAGGCTACACCAGGGTTTTGGGAGTCTCCCAAGGCTCCTCCCTTCCTCATTCCCTGCATGAGTCACTTTTCCAGTCTGTCCACACCCGTTCTCCCTTCTTCCATAGGCAGCTACCTCACACTCCCATTCACTCTCAGTTTGCTGCCAAAGGGTCTTTCTGAAATACAAGTCCAAGCAAACTCCAAAAATTTCCTTGCCAAGTAAGCTCTTCTAGTTCATCAGTTTTCAGACCTCTTTTTAGCTCGTCTCCTGCCATTCCCCTGCTCTTATCTTCTTGTCATATCTAACAGACTGGCAGGTCTGTTGTTTTTGCTATGCTCTTTTCTCCACTTGTCCTGGACTCAATTCTCTTTTCATTTTACAAATTTCTGCACACCTTTCAGGGTACCCGTTAAAATAACTCATTCAGAAAGTCTTCCCTAACTCTCCTCAGGCCCCCCTTGAGCTTGCCTTCACCATCTTAGCATGTATCCCTCAGAAAGAGTTATTTGGTTTGTCTCTTCCCTAGTAGAGGTATTGTTCTTGAAGGTAGGGATTCTATCTTATCCATTCTTGCACCTCAGGCATAAGTAGACATCCGATGCAGTTGTTGAATGCTGGATTAAAAGGAAGTCCTCCTCATAACTAGTAATCGGCAGATAGAGAATGTCCATCCATGTTTTCTGAACTAGTGTCACTGTCCTTTTAATTTACTTCAACTGCATGTGCATTTGGGTAGTTTTTAATGATTAACACAGAGAAGTAGCATCATTTAATTAATTAATTTCTTTTGGAAGGGAGTGGTGTACAATATTAACTCAGTGTTTTGTGGATCTAGCCAAGGGTCAAGAACTCAAGTTTCTTACTAACACCTCTGTAAGTATTTCTGTACTTTAGCACATTTCATGATGTTTTCCCTTCTCCTTCTTAAGCTGGCCCCACCCTTTCACGCAATTTAAAAAGTTGCAGGAAGAACATCACACCACATCTAGCATCTTGTCTCGAATTGTGTCCAAACACAGAACAAATGTTTTAAAATTAGAATCATTGAACAAATTATCAAAATTCCTTAAATCCAAAGAAAATTCTACCTCCCCACCCCAAATCTCCAAAACTTTATCATATCACGTTAGTCCAGGATTCTTTCCATTCAAAGCGAAGCCAAGTTACATCTTATTAACACCCAGAGGATTATGATTTGAGACTGTGGTTTCTTTTGCTCCAACAATATGACTTATTTGCCTTGGAATAGTCCAGTATTTCAGAAAATGGTATTTTATTTTTTAAAGAGGGGGCCTCTGCTTTCTATAAATCATATAATGCAGAGTTGGGGAGAAAGGGGATTTTACATTTCAAATATTATTTACAAACTAGATGGGAAGCTGGTATGTGAGTGTTTGTGCTTGTGTGACAATCAGTTTTACTAAGGAATTCCAAAACTTTGGACACCCTGTTACTTGAGAAAGAGACACATTGGCGGTCTTGCAGATGTTTTTCCCGCCTGCGAGCCATCCAGGTTCAAAAACTGTGTGGTGCATTTGTAAGGAGGCAGCCCCATCAGATCTCACTGTTTTATCCTGATCTGATTCTCACCTTCATTCTAACCTTGCCGGCTTCCTTACAAAGCCCCATCCGTGGGCCTCTTTAGGAAACGAACCCACTTGTCTGCCCAGATAGTCGGAAAGAGCAGAAAGTAGGAGTAGGAGTGCGTCCCGTTTGCACCACGGCTCGGAGATTATAATGTGGAACGTATAAGATGGAAGATACCACCGCTCGGCTGCGGGGATGCACCTCGCCAGTGCAAGCTCGGGTTTCCTTTTGCTCTGCGCGCCAACCCGCGAGTGGCAACGACCACCCCTTGCGGACTTCGCTTGGCTGAGGGGCGACCGAGTGGCCAGGGGAAGAGCGGGCGGGCGGCGGAAAGTTGAAGAGCGTTTTCTCGCCGCCGCGTGCGTTCCGGAGCTGACGAGTCCGCCCCGGGCTTCCTGGTGGGGCTGGGCTGGCGGGGGAGGGGCCGCGCAGCAGCAGCGGAAACCAGACCTCGGCGATAAGAGGCTGCACAGCGACATGCAACAGTCTTTTCACTGCAGCTGAATGAGTTGTGGCGCTCACAATGCTCCCGTGACCGGGAACTGACAAGTTCAATTTTAAATCGCGGGCCTCTCGGAATCAGGACTCCCACAATGCCTTGGGCACTCGGTCGGCAGTCGGGCTGCCTCTGAAAAAAAAATGTGAGAGGTAAGTTTCCATTTTCACAGTTTCCCTGCGCTTCTCTGCTGCCCGGCATTGTCTGGACGCTTTCGGGGCTGTACATGGCCGAAGGAGGAAGTGAGAGGAGGCTCGGGCCGGTTGCGGCTCGCGGCGGCGGGGGCTGGCTCAGCACGGTGGCTGGTTTCCTAGCACACACCATCTCGGGCTAGAGGGAAAGCGGGAGGTTGCAGCTGCAGCCCAGCTCCCGCCGCCCTTCCCTGGGCTCTGCGGACGCTGTCAGAGCACAGCCAGCTTCCAACTTGCCACCTAGAAAGAAAGAGAAAGAAAGAAAGAGGGAGAAAAATAAACAGGTGCGTGGAAGTGTACTTACAACTTAATGACCTTTATCGGGGGGGAAGATGCAGAGCCCATCAGTTGGGAGCCACGGTTTCTCCCATAGAGATCCGGCATCCCTGGCTCGGGGGCTGCCATCCAGCCCGCTTTTCATCTGGGCCAAATATGTGCACGCAAAGGTTAATTCTCTGCCTGCTACCCATAAATTACGCATGACATGTTTAGCTGGGCTTCCTTATATGGAGAGTGCTGTATTTCAGTCCAGTTTGCCTTTTGCCAAGTTTACAGGGCGGAAGACGCCCTGCATGAGAGGGCTCTTTTTCTTTCTTTCTTTTTTTTCCATCGTTTTGTAGTGCGTCATTCAAAAACTGTAAGAAAAGTAAGTATAGACGCTCTCTGGGTGGAGCCGCAGTTGGTTGATTGAACTGCTTTCATGAAAGGTTGAAAAAAAAAAAAAAGTAGTACTTGGGTTCTGGTTTTTAGACAAAAGCAGGACAAATATGTAGCGTTCCTTCCCCCCCTCCCCCTTTTTTAAACGGAGCCGGAATCTGTTATTGGTAGTAATGTGTCATGTGAGAATACTTTGATGCCAGAGCCTGTAACACGAGCAGGTATATGGTGGAGCTTATGCTTGCCCCTCGCGCAGCACTTCACAACTACAGGGGTGTTGCGGGAGAAGTAATTGTGTTAAGTCTCTCCCGGGCCGGGAGAGTGCGGCTGCTGGGATTCCGTGGTGTATTTCAGTGGAGTGTGCTTCCCCAGGATTAAGGTTGAATAAGAAGCGGTCCGAAAGATTATTGCTCCTGCCTTTTCTCTGCGTTCCTACCAGCACAGGCACAAAGCGATCGATAACAAATAGAACGTAAAGTCTGCCGTACTCCGAGGAATTTCTTAAACAAATTAATACGCCGAAAGAGAAGTCATAATTAATGCCTTTGGATTTGCAGGGCCTCTGCACTGTGCTTTGAAATACTACACCAGGGGACACGGTGTTCCTCCCCTCCTGGGTTTGAACACAATATCTGTTAATACACGGAGAATAGTTAACGCATAACTATTCTATACCAGCATAAGCGATCCACTCCATGTTATCTCTATGTGGGTTCCTGAGAGCGTTGGTGTGTTTCCTTGTCGTCCTGTTGAGATAGAATATTATCACTGAGACAAGTTAAAATGAAAGTTGAACGAGTGTAAAATTCATCCTAAGAATATTTAGTTCAAAACTTAAAATGTCTACGATGTAGAGTTATAGCCAGAGACACTGAATAAAGTTATTTTGTAGGTTGAGAAAGCACATTGCTGTCATTTCCTTGTATCTTTGCTTTCTTAAAGTCCATGACAAATACAATTGAAAACTTTTAGGAAACCTACAGTGTTTTCATCTGTGTTGTGTGTTTGCTGGGGGTAATTTTTTTTTTTTTTTTGGATTATTGTGTTGTTAGACCTTTTCACAATATGTAGACACAGTTTTTAGTTTTATTTGTTTAATGGGGGTTTCCTCATTGAGGACTACAAAAGTTGCCTTTTGTGTTTTAGGGAACAGGTTGGGTCAGCACCAGAAAACCTGTTCATCCATCTCCCACTGTGATTACAGTGTCACCTAAGACATAATAATCAGGTCTTATTATTACTGAGAGACTCAGAAAGCCTCACATGTGCCTTAGTTTAATTTTTTTTCTCATGTAACTAAGAACAAATTTGTGTGCAGATACACATCAAGTGTGATACTTCATGCAGCCATGCCAACAGATAATTCAAAATGTTTTACGGTTTGAGATATTATTGCGTGTGTTTACATTTCCACATTTGAGGCAAACTTAGACTCCAAGTTGAATTCATTAAGTTTTGATTCCAACATTCTGTTCTTCCTCTGGGCACAGAATTCCTATGAGATGAAACACTGGATTCTGTTCCAGAACAAGAACAGAATATCCCAAGGTTTTTCCTGTGAGAAGGGAGGCAAAGAGTAAAATTATATTTCTCATCGAGGAAAGGTGTGCTACTTTATTATATAAAATTTCCTATCTTCATTGTAAGCAAAAAGATTGCCCTTGCATTTATCATTGTTGCCATACATTAGGCCTGTATTAGATATATCTATTTGTGGAAACAGAGAGAATAGCCTTGCTGCTTCTTTTGGCTTTCTGCTTTCTTATAGAAGATGCGCAGATTAGAAAACATCTCAGGTCTTGTTTGGAAGAAGCTGAAAAGAATAGGTGATTGAGGTTTCTTATACTTTAAGAAAAAGGCATCATAGTAGATACGTGCACCAGAGCAGAAGAAGGACGAGAATTACATTCACTTAAATGTTTGGCTCAATATAAAATCCTAACAGCAATACTGATCATAGAGGATGTTACACAGGAAGATTTTAAAGTGTGTGGCTTGTTAGGCCAAAAAGCTTCATATTTTTGGAAATCTAGAATGTGCTGTCTAGTATAGTAGCCACTAGCTGCATGTGACTGTTGAAATTTGGCTGGTCTGAATTGAGATTTACTCGAGGGGTAAAATACACACTGGATTTTGAAAACTTTGTACGAAGGAGAGAATGTAAAACATTTGATTAATATTTTTTATGTTGATTGTAAATATGTTGTAATGATATTTTGGATAGTTGGTTTCAATGGAATGTATTATATTAATTTTACCTTTTTTAAAAAATGTTTTTCATGTGACTATTAGAGAATTTAAAATAACAAATATGGCTTGCATTATACATTTCTATTGGACAGAGTTCTAGAATAAAGCTGGAGAGCAGCATTCTGGGAGAAAGCCTAAAGAGTTTGCTGGTCATAATGCAATAAAATGAACTTTTATTTTTACAAGCTAAAGAAGGTTATTATACATAGAAATTCCTCATCGTTCTTATCCATTGTAACCAAAATTTGAGAAAACACACTACCTAACATCTATTTTTATTTCCTCAAACTACCATTTAGTTTAGAGATTTAATGGTGAGGTAGTAATAACATAGAAAAGGCTTATAATTAGGGGATGAGTCTTAACACCTCTCAAAGGCCAGAATAGAGTATGATTGCTACTTAGGAACATTTTAGAGACACTATAGTTATCATTGTCCCGAAGTTACCAAACATAAACGAGTCACTAAAATTTATTTTAGAATAAGGCTTTCAGTAAATAGCAATTATCTTCAAATGCTTAATATGTATTTTCCTTTGCTATGACTTTCTTTCCTTAGAAAATAAAAACACCAAGTAAATCCAAAATAAACTCCTGAAAAAGTGTTAATCAAAGATTTATGAATTCATGACAGTGAATGATTTTCATCTGTAAGGAATAGGGTATTGTTTTGAATGTTAGGAAAGGTAAAAATAACGTTTCTGCAGTGATGTTATAGGTTTCGAAGAATTCCTATACACAGAGATATTGTCTTTATAATTTGAACACATTCTTGAAAAAGCATCTGACTGGTAAACAAAGCACAATGGCATAGGTCCTGGAAACATTCCTTTTAGATATTTTCATAACTGAAGTATATTTTACCATGCACAGTGAGTGTGAAGCTGAAAAAATGCAATTTTTTTTCCTGTCTATATAAAGTGTGCTTACTTTTATTTCCTTGAAGGATGCCAAAGATATGACAGGAGGGATGTAGTAGGTTCTTTTTTTTTTTTTTTTGTATGGGGGGGGGCAGCAGATTTTATAGAGAACATTAAAAAAGTTGCCACCTGGTTTGTGTCATCTTGAATCTGTCTCCTACTATATGAAGTAAAACTGCCATTAGTATCAATGCGTGTTTGGAGCATGAGGAAACCGTGATTCCCATTAACTTCATATATCATTTCTGATGAGTCATGGAGTATATTCACAAATGGTTGGAGAATTATTGATTGCAAAGCTGAGAATTCAAGAAGAGCTATTGACACATGACATTACATGTCTTTAGATATATTTTGTATTTTTAGATTTGAGGTAGGGAAATTGATTTTTATATAGTGTTTTCAAATTATAAAAATATACATTTCTATAAGCATCACAGCTATATCGTTGAAAAAACACTTAGCAAATGCATCGTTACAGTTATCTACATAGTATATTAGTTTTTTTAATGATATCAATACATGTTTTTCAGATAATTCATGGTTTTTGAGAGGCATCTTATCGCATGTGCCTATGTCCATAAAAATGAAGAATCTTTGAAGGATTTTTGTTACAGTATAAGCATTATGAATTCGGCACTATTTTTGAGATCTTACTCTAAGTTTCTGTGGTTATCTTTTGTTAAAACAGTCAGAATATACTAACCTCAAGATGAAATTTAGCCATATTGGATAGAGTAGAGCATTACTTTTCCACTGAGATCAAATATTTTAAAAAGGTGAAGATCTTTCTGAAATAAGTATTATGCTTTAAGTAGTATATGTGCTCCAAAAAAAACCTCATTTTTTTTGACATTGTTTTAAAAAGTTTAGAGATCTACCTTTTATATACCCCAAGGGTTAATAATAGTTGATAAGGTACATTCCTATGAAGTGTGGGCACAATTTTTATGTGAATGTGTGTATGGAGATATGAGTTTTCCCAAGACAATGCCAATTTATTCAAATCATCCAATTGTTAAATGACATCATATTATTAAAATGAATTGTGGTAAATACTATATAATTCAAAGGCTGATGTTCATGTAGATATCAACTCCATTCTAGTCTCTCTTTAGCTAAATTCACAAAATGATTTTGTCTATGTGTAATGCTGATACATTCACATATTGTTTGTTTCTGTCTTACCTGATTACAAGAAAGCTTTACTTTTACAATGACCTTTAAGCACTCCCTGTGGATAGATAGCTCTTATCCTCGTGGATAGTCTAGGGTGGGGTGGTAGTAGTCAGGTAGGTGACAGATAGAATAGAAAGGCATAGGGCCTGCTGTGGGGGAAAAGTTGGTGGGAAAAGCTCTGAGACATTAACTGACTGAGACATTAACTGAACTGGCCATACTCTTCTACAAAAGACCCCCTCATCGATATTTCTATTCAATAAATTTTAATTTAAAAAAGCCAAGTTATGAAAAGATTCATCAGTTTCTACAAACACTTACAAGCATCATTTGTTTTGCAAGTCCAGTCTTTGTTGCAGGTAGAACAAAAACACCACATGGAGGGGTAACATATTTTGAAAAGTGGAACATTTTATAAATGTTCACTCTTATTATTGTCATTTTAAAATTATGACATATTGATATATTTACTGAATTTTGTCTGTGTCTTAAAGGGAGTAATAGACTTTGGTGGGGCGGGACAACTTCACAATGTACACATTTTTTTTTACCACGCCGGATCTGACTACATATGTGGCCAGGGAAAAACATTTACTCTTTCCGTTCCTTAATTTCTACATCTCTGAAATTATAAACATGTAAATAATAATAATAGAAGCTGCCAGTTGTTACACATTTTTTTTTTTTTTTACAAAATTCTCTTTTAATCTTTTATAATTGGAAAATAGGCCTTATGACCTTTATCTTAAAGATTAAGTTACATGACTAGAAAACACTTTTTGTCACTTGTAGAGCTATGAGGCTTGTTTTCTTCTTTATTCCATATTTTTAACCAGTTTTTTTTGGTCTTGCCTCCAGTGGTACATAAAGAATAGTGATGAGGCTAATAATAGCTGTAACAATGATTACTAACATTTCAAATTACTTTCTCTGTACCAGAGTAAGGTTTATGAATTGATTTATGTCTTCCTCAGAGCAATGTTATGAGATGATACTGTTAATATTTTGGTTTCACAGGTGGGGAAACTGAGGTACAGGCAAGTTAACTGCCCAAGATTACTTAACTAGAAGTAGTACAACACAGCGTTGACCCAAGGTTGTCTAGTTCTAGAACCCATGATGATATGTAAAAGAATAAAAACAGATTAAAAAAATACTTGTATTGGGTGCTGCTAGGAGATTGAGACCATAAACATTTGGATTTTCTACAGCATTTGAGGAGACTCTTCTAGAGTCTAGAAGAATGGATAGAAAGTAAGAGGATAGAGAAGAAAGATAGCGGTGGGACAGGCAGTTTACAGGGTATGAAGAAGTGAGGAATGGGATGGGAAAGGGAGATTCTTGTTACACTTTGGAGGTCATTGAGGAACAGGGAGTAGGTTTATACACAATGGGGAACATAAGTAATGTGTTAGGCAAGCAGCCTCACGGGAGTTGTGTTTTAGTGATATTTTATAGAGGAAGAATAGGACACATGCAAGATGAAGTAGAGATTGTAGAATAGAGATGAGGGACAAATGAAGGCAACAATGAGAATGAAAAGGAGGAGACATATATATTGGGAGAAAGTGATAGGCTTAGATTCCGTAGAGCAGGGGTCCCCAACCACAGGGTCTCAGACAGGTACCTAACTATGGCCAGTTAGGAGCCAGCTGCACAGCAGGAAGTGAGTGTGGGGGGCGGGGTAGTGGCAGGGGGAGGGGCAGGCGAGCCAAGCTTCGTCTGTATTTGCAGCCACTCCCCAGCGCTAGCATCACCGCCTCAGCTCCACCTCATCATCAGGCATTAGGTTCTCATAGGGGCACTGATCCCTGGTACCAGAAAGGTTGGGGACCACTGCTAGAGTGTAGCAACTGATTAGACGCGGATGTTAAAGGTGATGAAAAATATTAAAAATCATTTTAAAAATATAGTAAGAAGTTTTAAAACATCTCATCAAAAATTCCTTATTTAAAACTTTAATGTATCCCTCCCTATTCATTATGTTGCTGCTGCTCTTTTAGTACAAAGAACTATATTTAAAAATATCAGCAGGAGAAAAACACTTAAAATTATGTTTTATCAGGGACTATAACTTGATTGAGTAGAAGACACATGTTGAATTCTTAACGCATTTCATTTCTGTGTCAGGCTTTTTTAAAGCACAGGATCTGATGAACTATAGATGGTCACCAAGTTTTTTATCCCAAATATGTTATTCTAAAGTAATCATAATATCCTCTTTAGGGGTATATTGTTATTTGCTAGGAAATGTTTCGTTGTTGGCCAGGCAATTCTGGTCTCTTGTTAAAGTTTATGCAGAACACCAGTGTAAGCTATCCTCAGTGATAAACCAGGTGGCAGATGGATACATGATAAAATGAGTTTGCAATGTGCTCAATGTGGCTGACATTTATACTCCTCAGACCTTGCTATTTTAGGGAAGGTATCAGTATAACCGTGATATTCTTTTTCCTGGAAATAAAGATCCTTAATAATCAGACACTTATAAGCAGAATGATTTACATATGAGAATAAATAAGCAGTTGCATTGAGTTAACAGTTACCTGAAGTTGTGAAAAGTTATATTTCAAATAGGATAGAAAGCTTTATAGGAATACTCATAGGCCTTTTCACTTAGTCCTTACATGGTTTTTACAAGTAAGTGGCTTAACGTAGTTTAAGCAGAAAATATTAGAGTAATGATACATTATATAGTATTTATTGTATGTAGAGAAGTTCCCATGAAATCAAGAGTTTTCAGGAACAATATTCTATTTGTTAATGTTTACCACTTATTGTTTATTTAAATGTTCTATACCCACGAAAAATAATTTAAAGATTGCACTATTTATATATCTTTAAATATAGTATGTTTACATAGAACTAGAGACAGTAACATTAACAGTGCATTATTTTGCCTTTCGTTTATATGCCTGTTAGTATTATGTGAAAACTACACTTAGTACATGCCTTTTTCTATTATTAGACTCCCCACCCCCCTTATCTGGGTTTTGCCTTGTACTTTAAAGATATGGTAAAAATCTGTTTTGTTATATTGTTAAGATAATATTTAGAAAATGTTCATTTTAAAGTAACTGAGATTAAATAGTATTAAAATTAGAAATTTTTCTTTGCCTTTTATGTTAATTGGGTTAATTTTTAACTAGACAAATTTACTTTAGATTATTTTGATCCATTATTTGAATTTCATTGCTCGAATGTTTCAGGCAAAGCTGCATTGTCAATTTAGTGGCATTCAAGGGAGTCATTTGGTTTAAATACCGTATCCAGAAGACTTTAAAGATTTGTTGGGCAAAGCAAAAGTGAACAGTAGGGAATATGAACAAATCTTTGACCCAGGTGTAGAGTCTTTCTGAGATGTTGTATGACCTTTCCAAAAAATAATTTGAAATGTCCAGGATGATAATTGAGACTACTGAAAAAATATGTACAAGTAGAATTCTGCATAATTTTTTTGGGGGGGGGCACATTTACTGAAAATTGCATGTCGGAAATGACTTTTTCAGCGAAATATAGTTTTGAGGGTTGGATTTCAAAAGTAAATATTGTTTTGGGAACAATTAATATAGAAAGAAATTGTGTCTGTTTCTCAGTAATGGATTATAAAGCTTAAGTGCTTTTCACTAACAAAGTTACTATAATAATAAGGTGATATAGAGAGATCATTTCATCCTTTGTGTTCTGTAGAATAATCAACAAACATATTTGGAGCACCTCTTAGAGTTAAAGGTTTGTGGTAGGTCAGGAGAGGAGGACCCAAAGGAGAATTACATAGTTTATATTCTTCTTTGACACGTAATTGACATGGGGAGAAAGACTTAAAAAGTTAACAGTACAATTGAATGTTGGAGCTAAACAGTTGAGTATCGAAGGAGGAAATTCAAAGAAGGAAGGAGATTTAAAGAAGGAAGTCTTTGCGGAAATAAACAGGCCATGTGTGGAGGAAGTGGTGCTTGATGTAAGCCGGAAGATCACACACACTTTGGAATATGGAGGAAAACAGTATCAACAGGTGGAAGTAATGTGGCTAGCGACCATACTTATTTGAGCATCTTCTCCTACTGAGATATTGCTGGCTTACATTCTTTTTTGGAAAAACAGTTTTGTAATGGTGTCAACAATTAGGGAGCAGGCCCGTGTGTCAGGAACCACTGTCCTCTTGTTAGAGATGAGGAAACTGAGACTCAGAGAAGTTAACCTACTTGCCTAAATTTACACAGCTGCTGAGCAGCCAAATTGAATTGAAGCCAGGTCATTTTTCACTTCGAAACCAGCATTCTCTGTTTGCCCTTTATGATACTGCTAGGAATGAATGTGGTATAGTTATGATAATTTTAAAACTTCACCCATACAACAACTGACATAAGTAAAGAAGATGTCAATTTAATAGGCTGGCAAATATTTTGTCATTTTGCTTTGACGTTGGATAACAAATGGCATATAGTTTGACAAATGCCTATAATTGTTATTTCTTAGATTTATAAACAAAACAAAACATACTGGGCCTCCAGTCTTTAGCAGATATGGTAAGGGCTTGCAGTAGTGTGACATTGCATTTGACCATTTGGGATCCTTTTTAGAAAAAGCTTTGCAAAGTTCCAGAAGGTAATGTACTTTCACACCAGTAATGTAATGCCATAAAATTTTCACCAAGAAATGATAGGGTAACTCCAGAGCACATGCTAAATTCATTTGTCATTCTCATGTGGTTATTTTATGCTTTCATGTTGGATCCTTTTCACACACCGGTCTGTGCTCTCTGCCACTGTGTGGCATAGCTTATGATTTAAAAAATAATCTGTTAACTTAAGACTTGTTTTGTTAGAGACACGTCACTTTGCTAACAAATTCCTCTCTTCATGGAGTTATTCAGAACACATACCAAATGAAATTATATGTTATTTAGAGAAGGAGAGTGGAAGACTCTTATGGCATTGCTTTTGTCCTCAAAGGAAAGCACTCTTTATTTAGCAAATATTTATTGAGTACAATTGTCCATGTGCCACCTATCATGCTATGTCCTTCAGAGGATAAAGAGGTGAGTAAGGTATGCCCTGTGCTCAAAGTAGTTTCCAGTGGAGTGATACAGATATTCACAAGTAATGTATGGGCAAAACAAAGTGGTACAGAGGAGCCAAGAATTGGCTGCTTGTGGGCAGAGTGTGGAATTTTCCTAAAACCAGCCAGTAGACACATTAACTCTTTATATGCTTTGTATATTGGAGAAAAGACAAAAATCAACTCATAATTTATTAAAATGATCTGATTCAATATTTAAGACATTTGTTTTTCTGTTTAGTTCATAAATAAGCATGACCCCAAAGTAGTGTCATCCTAGACTAGACAGAAGAGGTGAATTTATCTCTGATGTTGGTACTTTTGGAGAAAGGTGGGGGTATATAATTTATCTGAAGCCTCTTCATGCTGACTTCCTGATGAGGAGACTAGAACGCTCAGTACTGACAGTTACGTTTCAGAGCTTGCAACTTTTATGTTAGCAGAAAAGAAAAAAGTCCATAAGAGAAAGGTGAACTGTATTTAACTTTAATGACAAAGGGTTTTAGATATGCACACGGTGCTCTTTTTCATCCAGCTCCTCTTTGTGTGCAGGAAATAAAGCTGTATTTTGTAGGCTAGCTTCCAAACTTTCAAACGATGAAACTGCAACTGTGTGTGTTCTATGAGACCCCATTCAGCTGCGAAGTGTTCGTTCCTTGTTTCCAGGATTTAATCTGCATTCCAGGTTGGAAAACTCAGAATTTGTATTTTATTGCTTACTATTTATTTTTACTCATAAACATTTATGTAAAGCCCACTGCAAAAAAAAAAAAAAATCTTCATAATATTTTCACCAAAATTTTCAAGAGAAATTAAGGTTATAGTTCTGCTTTTCTAAAGTTTATGACCTAAAGGAAAAGGTTCATTCATAATGAAATAATGAAAACAAAATAAGAATCACAAAAGACCAGACGATTAGCAGTCATACTAATTATGAAAATAGCTACTTAACTTCGTAGGAATTTATTCTTTTATCTACATGACCATGTATAGTTCTTATAAAGCACTGTGAGATTTATGTGTTGTTCTCTCTCTTGAGTTCACAGGTAAGAAAATGAAGACTCAGCAAGGTTAAGGTCAGGTAATTTGTTCAAGGGTCATTTAGCAAGGTACTGTGAGTGCTGAGATCTCAGCCCAGCAGTTTTGCTGTTTGTTTGCCTGTTTGTTTCCATCAGTATGGTATGAATTAAGTACACAAGTAATCGTAGCAATCCAGATTCAAAGCCTAATCCCGGTTACTTCTAGAAAGACTTAATGAAGGAGGTAAGATGTGAGAGACAGGTTTTGAAGCATTGTGGTCATAAAACAGCAGAGATGATGTAGCAGGCTTTGAAGTTTCACTGGCTTTGAAAGGAGGGCCATATCAAATGGCCTAATCTGCCTCTGTGGTTTGCACAGTATTAGTTCTACTCACACCTAATACCCTCTGCCCCAGCACTCGCCCAGATCAGCAAAATCTACTTTTAGACTGAAAATCATTACCACCTGTGAAGTTTCTGATGTCACTTGTGAATGACAGAGCACTCTGCCAATTGCTCAATTGGATAGCTTTAAGTTGCACATTTTAAGAAATATCTTGAGCTCAAAGAGTGTTGCAGATGCTCTTATAATTTATTCAACTATATTATTGAAGGCATTAGGGTAATTCGATTCACTTCCCTCATCAGAAAATAGAAGTCTTTTGCCAACATCAAAATAATCAAACATGTCATTGAGAATTGACATTCACTTGGAGATTTCTGATTACCTTTGCTCACTTTCCCCCCACACCGTCGCAGAGTAATTAGAGCATGTCTGTGTGTGTCATGTGTGCATATACATGACCTAGACCAAATGTACATGTATATTCCATAAAGGATTTTGAAGTAGTGCATAAGTTATAGCTAAAAATGGCAGAGAATAAATGTTTGAAGCTAAGGGATACATTTACCAACTAATGTGAGTTTGTAAATTTGCCTCGAAATATTATATTTAATATCACTTTGTGGTTCTCTGAACTTAATACAGACAGGACTTGTGAAAATACAGTATGTCATAGACGCTAAGTAGAAACAAAAGATATTTCGATATACATATGTAAATTTACTATATTATTACTCTTTAATCAAATAGTTGATCAAATAGTTTGAGATCAAATAGTTGATATATGCTATTATTAGAAATCTTAATTTGTGTCTTAATGAGTTGATTTCCATTGTTCTTTTCTTCCACTGATATTAATCTTTAACCTATTCACACAGCAACAGTTTTCTGATGGTTAATGACCTGACGTTAATGGATTTAAAAAATATTTTTCCTTCATATACCAAGAATTCTCAGGCATATTATTTAAAGAGAAATATTCCATGCTAATGTACTAATTTTTTGGCAAGAAAATTAAGCACCTATATTTCAGTTCAATAGTTCTATGATAAATGAAGTATAATTAAACATGCAGATTCTGCAACATTTGCTTGAATATTAATTTGGGTTCTTTTATATTCTGTGCTAGGCATCGGATGCATAATAGTTAACGTAAACAGATGCAATTATAAAAGCGCAATTATAAAATTTAGACATTGCTCAAATTTCAAATTGGCCATTGCAGAAATAATGACATATTATTATAGTTCTTGTTGCCACAGAATTTAAATGATCTTTTCAGTAATTAAAAGATATTATTTATAGATGTCAGTAAATATTTACTTTTAAGCCTCTGTCAATATTAGGCTTACTGTATATAAGTGAAGTATTTTCATGTAAAGAAAAGTGCCATTTTATGCTTAGAATTACTGCTTTATGATTAAGCAAGAGAAGTAGTATCACAAAGTAATGCAGGAAAAGAAAACTCAATATTGAGTGGCAGCACAATACTGTGAGTTTAAAAGGTCAGGCTAGTACAGGAAGCTCCAGTTTTGTCACTCAGTATCATGCAGAAAGCTTTGACAGCCAGGGCTGATACAGCTGAAAATATCTGCGGCCTTGGAAGCCTTGTAAGTTTCAGAAGGTCATTTTGGCATTATAGTAGGGACACTGATTTACAGGGAAGGTCAAACTGGACGGCCAGGCAAGAAGATAGGTTGCTGAACCCAACGGTTCTAGATTTTAGAGCAGTTGTGGTACCGGGTCTCCTAATTTGATGTGGCCATCTTTCATGGAACTATTTCTGGAGGAATGAGCTTTACTTGATCGGTGAATTCCAACTTCTCTTTTCTCTTCTGAAACTTAGGTGTTGCTTCTACAATCTTACCTGGTACCAGGACAAACATTTTAAAAATTTTATTTATGTATGATGTAGTCTACATCAAAAAAAAGGATATGAGTTGGCTTACAGCAGTAAAGTGCACATAAAATAGGACTGTAAAAAGGAGACATAACAAATCAATTAGAAGGAAAAGAGATGAAACAAGTACTTGAGATGAAATTGAGCACTAAACTTATTTCTCAGCTTTCTGGCAACCTAAACAAAAGCTTTCAGAAGTATAAAAACCCCAAGTTTATTTAATAAGATCTCTTCATATCCCTTATACAGTCTTATTCTTAGCCCTTAAAGTATTTAGTTAAGTATTCTGACTCTGCCTTTGGGTGAAATCTTGGAATGGATGAATTCCAGTTAATTGAAAAGTAAAGGGAGAATTCTTACTGATTGGGTTCCTGCCCCAAATTCCAGCTTTATCTCCCGCCATCCCTACTGCATATGCGTACTCCATACAGTTCCTCAGTGTTCATGTTCTGTGCTTTCCCATCTCACTGGCTCAGCTTTCTCTGTTCCTACAATTTGGGTTGCTGCTCCTTTTTGTCTGTAACAAAATGAAACTCATCCTTTCAGGCCTATCTTAGATGTCTTTCCCATTACAAAACCACCCCTGACCTCTCTCTCCTTTAACTCACCAAGCTTTATCGTTATCTCTGCTATGTACTTCTCACTTTTTTTCCTATGGACAGTTATTTGTGTGTTACTTTTATGTCCAAATGACACAGTAAATTCTTCAAAGCTGAGTCTATTTCTTCTCCTGTGTCTACGCTACATATATATAGGATTATCAATAAACTGTTAATATAATCTATACATGTATATTATTTTATCTATCATTTATTTTTAATGAATGTATTTATTAAGGTTATTGTCTCTGTTGGATGTATTTGAATTTTTAAGGACTTTTTTTTTTTTTTTTTAATGGGATAGTAGGGAAGAAAGAACTTAGGAAAAAAAAAAAACAAGCACAGTTAGAGGAACAACACCTGCAGTTGTTTTCAAGATATTTTCAGGCAGGGGAACTAGGATTGTAAATTTTTTAATTGTTTTGATTTTGGGCCTTTATATTAAAAAGCAACTTAATTTCTACCATTAATCTGTGTCATAAGGTAACTAATAGAACAGAGAACAGGTTTGGTACAAGTAAAAGAAAAATATCATTTATGCTGTTTCAAACCCTAAGTGCTTTCTCCCTAATATACTTTTCTGTGATTTTAACAGTTTTCAAAAAATCTGACTCTACATAGCTTAGAAATGTTTCAGACAGTTATGCTGTCTCCTTCACTGCTTTTCAGATGCTGTTTTAGAAGCCGATATAGGTCAGCCTTTACTATATGCGTACTCGCTTAACATATATTCAGTTTTATACTTTTAGAGCAGCATTCCATTTTACTTATGTGGAAGCTTTCTGTGTATATAATTTAAATTCCTCTAACGAAAGCTCTGAAGAAAATGTAGATCATTTTTGTATTCAGAAGGCATAAAATAAAAATAAAATCATCCTCAAAGACCTCTTCCTCAATAGTTAATCTTTAAATCAGTTACTGAGTATGTAGAACTCTGTAATGTATTCATTATTAGATTTAAGCTGATTAACAGTCTAAACTAAGAAGAAACTGATAGACGTCGTGTATGATTGTCACATCTCTAAGTGTACATTGTTAGTGTTCAGTGCATACTCCATAGACATACAAGGACAATAGCATCCATTTCTCAACTTTAGAAAGGGACCATCTTACCTCCTTCAGAGTCCATACGTGAGGCTTTCTCCTTCATGTACATCTCAGAGCAAACCACAGATGATGCAGTCACTGCTGCTTCATCATGTCCCACTCCACCCCCAATCTCTTTCTGTTCTTTTTTTTTGGCTTCTATTATATTTATAGTCATTGGCATTTCCACAAAGTTTAGTATTAAATTGCCAGCATGTGTTGTGAATGAAATTATAAATCTGAATCAGAAGACTTGATTTTGGAGTCCTGATTCTTCTATTTAATTAGCTTAGTGGACTTTGGTGAGTCAGTCAATTAACCATGCAAGCCTGAATCTATTTGTTCACAAATGGACAACATAATATAACCATCTTTTAGAGTTGTGAGTAACAAATGGCAAACTTCAGATGATGCAAACTGCATACCAACATATAAAATATCATTCGCTAGTTTTGAACAATAATAGAGTATAGGAGTTCTGGGGGAAAAGTAAATTTTTCTTCTTGGCCCCTCCAGTAGAAACTTTTTATTAAAGAACCAGGTGAACACCTTGCAGATTTTATACATAAATCAAAAAGAAATGTAGCACAAGCCAACTTCTCAAAAGTTAATCTCTTTAAGGGTTATTACTAAATGAAGGACCATAGTTTATAGTTTTATCTAAAATAAAGTGGTACTTACTGTAAGAAGATTAAAGCATTATTTGTCTTTTTTCTCTTATTAAGTTTAACACAAATGTTTTACATGAATTTAAATAAAGAGCTAGGTTTTAGTTATATATGAAGAACATGATTTGACTAATTCCTATGTTAAAAGTTTTTCCTTATTCTTTTGATATACATCTACATACCTATATATTAATCCTTATTTCACATTATACCTGTACTATTAACAATTGATTTTATCATACTGTAGTGACTGTATAGGTGCTCGATCATTTTTTATCTTTTTGCAAAATAATTTTGCTATTATAAATTATTCTTATAAGAAATAAGAAATTTCTTATAAATAAGAAATGTCACTGTCTCTAATAAAGTATTTTGTGTGTGTGTTTATATATAATGGTGCATTTCACATTTAAATGATAGGAATAAATAGAAAGTTTTAAGATTGCTACATGATCATTCTTTGAATTTGTTCCTTCAGATACACTGGGGGGGATTTTATTTTACAAAATAAGTAGATTTTGCATGCTGACTTGGAGTGAATAGGACTAAAAGTGGTTTGAGATATGATTAATAGTACGATATGGCAAATAGTACCTTAGAGTGTGGAGAGGCAATTCTGGTGCCTGATTTTAAATATTTTTAAAAACGAATACAACAATTGTGCATAACATTTTGCAGGTATGTCACTTTTCTAAAGTAGTTGATAGGATATAATCACAAAGCATGTCACTAAATCTCAAGTCATCTTTTCAGGACAGACATTCTGGGTTTTTAGGACATTATTGTGTAGACATGCAATACATAATTGCTGATGGGCATTAATATTTAGCTTTATTTGTTATGATTGCCAAAATTTAATGGGATTAAGAATAACCTAGGGAGTTTGGTTAAAATGTAGATTCCTGGTCTTTATTCTCAGTAAGTCTAGGGTAGGTCCCAGAAATACAGATTTTAAGTTACCCCCAGGTGACTGATTCAGATAGTCTAAGATTCTTTCTGGAGTATAATTGTGCTGTTAATAAATTGTTGGTAGTTATCTGAGTTTATTAGCCAGCTACCAGTTGCATTGTGATGTACCTTGGAAAGCTTGTTGTTGCATTTTAAGTGCATACCTTGCTGGTGGAAACACATAGAACTTGAATCACTGTCTCACTAGAAGAGTGTAGTTGGCTCCTCAGATTTCCTCATGTGTTACAGCTTTTCTACAATGCACAGAACATTATGGGCAATTAAAATAATTAAGAAAGGAGTGTACCTTTTCTATTTAGCAAAAAAGCTAAACCTCAAGCTGCCATATTAGTTTGTTCGCAGTGTGTTCAGTACTTTACTCTTTTGAAAAGTACAAAATCACATGAATACAATCTTCGATCTCATTTCCTGAGAAGTGTGATTTTATTTATACTCTTGACAACATGGTAAAATCACATTGATAAAAAGATTATAGTAAAAGTGTTGAAAGTGCCCATATTTTGCCATCTTAACCATCTTAAGTATTTTGAAAGTCCAGTTTCATGTACTTCTTTATTCTATGAACTGTTTTAATAACAGAGTTTGAAGAGGGCAGAATGAGGGGAGAATGCTTTATTTTCTAACAGGATATATGTGCCTTGGCTAAATCATACAAGAGCATATACCTATCTTGGTTATATTAATTGGAAGTGCATGCCGCTGGAGGAAAACACTCCAGGTTCAGAAAGGAGTGCAAGAGGAACCCAAGTCCCAAGGGGACATCACCACATGGGAAAAAGTGTTTGGGCCTGCATGAGTTCACCAGAGTTCTGCTGCACCTTAGTTACCTTGATAACGCCTTGCATCATGTATAGCAGTTGTCAGAAACCATTTCCTTTAGTCAGTGTCTTAAAAAAGGAGGAGGGGTGCAGGATAATTTTTGACTTTTCTAGAAATAATATGTAAAAAAAAAAAAAGCACTCTCTTAATCCTATTGTACTGTTAAGAAATTTTTCAAAGATAACATTTTGTTTTTATTAATGAGAATAGTGATCTATATATTGTTCGTTTTGTTACTCTGTCAACCCAAACATTTATTCAAATTTTCAGCCCCCCCCCCCGTTCTTTGGCAAATAATTACAGAATATAAATATTGTAATTGTTTTAGCAATGAAGTCATTTATTTTGAATTAACAAGAGTCGAAAAACTGATTTTACAGATGTTTCCATTGATTAGCTAACATGTAAAGGCTAACAGTTGAAAATATTTTACAAAACACAATGATAAGGCTTTAATTCTATTTGTAAGAAAAAAAGATATATCTTTTGCCCATTTCTACAATATATATTTACAATCTAAGTTTAGGAATGGTATTTATCTTTTTAAGGTCTAGCATAGATTTAACAGATACAGAAAAGCATGTCATTCATTGTTGGTAGAAGTATATGTTGGTAAACATTTTCTAGGAAGAAGTTTGTTATTTGAGTTCTAATTTAATATACCCATATACTGTACGTTCTAAGTATGTTATTAAAACCACTCAAACGTAAGCATAGTTTGGTACATACAATTGCAGCATTGCTTAAAATAATGAAAACTTGGCATTAACTTAGGTGATCACTAGTAAAGAAATGGACATATAACAGAGTAATACATAGTTGTTAAAAAGTATTTATGTTGATCTATTTCTATTTGCAAAGAAAAGTCATTAACATATACTGTAGAAAGCAAGCCTCAGAACAATATGCTTAGTATGTTTCTATCATTTGTATGAAAAACAAACTGTATATATTTATGAGTGAATGAATAGAGAAAGGACTAGACACATCATACTAGTAATAATTGTTATCCTTGGGATAAGAAGGCTCTGATTTAGCAGTGGAGGGAGGGGAAATTCAGTTGTAAGGAAGAAAAAAGATGTGACATTAACGTTCATGATTCATATAAATTTCTTGCTAGCAATTTCTGTTTGTCGTTTGAACTTACATTTTACCATCTCTTTCATTATTATTTAGTAGTGTCTATCTCTGTATAGATAATAGCCGTATAACTTATACCCATACTTTATTATACATCAAAAAAACCAAAAAACAAAAAACTGTAGTTAAGAGTATAAATTGTTAATTCTTTGACTTTGAAATAATTCAGATTATTGTAGTCACCGAAGATGTGAAAGTCTGAGTATGGAGAAAGAAAAAAGGCTCAAAATTTAAATAAATAATATTTGGTGCAAATTTTAATTTTCTCCTGAGCCTTTATTTTCACACTCCTAATTACACCAGATGGTAGGTTTTTATTTTATTTTATTTTACATCTTGTGACTGTGAGCTCCATGAGGACATGGCATTTTCATGTATGTTTGCAAAAGTTCCTGTGAATGAATGACTCAGATACCAGCTCTGCAGTTTTGTTTGATGCATATGTAATAATATTTCAGTTCTTAAGTTCATTAGATATTTAAGGAAGTAGAGGTGTGACACAAAGTGTGTTGAATGATTTATGTATAGATATAAATTTATTTATCATGGAGACAAATGATCTTTTTATTAAGTTAATCTTAAGTTTTCAGATTTGCAGAATCTCTCAATGTGTTTTCTTTTGTATAAGTTAGGCCTTACATGAACAATTGAAGTAGTCACAAACAAAATATGCCTCTTTGTTGCCACACTTTTAAAGAATTGTGGAGCCGCCTTTTGAAATTTTACTCTCCTACAAAATACAGTCTGAGGCTCCGAGTGATTATATAGCAGTTGCAATAATATTAGCATAATTTGTTGTCAACATCTTAGACATAGTTAAGTATGAGTTGTGTGAAACCTCCCCCAAAGGATACTTAACAGTATGCTGAAGTGAAAATAAAGAGTTGTCAATGCATGTCTTTGTAACATATCTTCCTTCTTTAAACCAGGGAAAAACAACTGAGTCTTGAGTCACTATTAAGGAAAACATAATTCTTATTTGTTTATGAGCATATGTGAATTTTTGATTATTTTTTTTTTAAGCTGAAGTTAAACTGAGATTCTAATATTTTTCTTAGGAATAAATTCAGTTGTCATTAGTATGTTATTAAGAATATGTTTAAGAGTATTTGTTGAAAAGATAATCTTTAAGATGAAATGTATAAATAATAGAAACATCCATAGGATTATAATGCTCACCTGTGTAAACCTTAGTGGCTTGAGTATTTGTAAACTTTGCAATAAGAGCTACATTTGTGAAACTATAGGGACTTTTACTGATTAAATGGAAAGAAGGAAATGTTTGTGTATTGTGTTGTGTCACGGGAAGTCCACTAATTCATTTAATTAGGATGTATTCAAGTAATACTACACACTATATTCATTATAACTGGCTTCATTCATTATATTCTGAAGAATATTATTTTAGGTCTCTTTATTTAACTATAAAAATATATTTTACATAATTTTATAGTTTACATATTTTGGGTGATCTTTAGGTGAAATAATCCAGTAAAATTTCCTAGGTCGAGATTACTATTCTAGGTTTTAAATCAGACATTGGAAAATTCAAGATTTATCTATTAAAGTCCAGCTTTTGTGCTTGACTATGTTTGTACTTGATAGTATTGAGGACTCTTGCCACATAACATTTTAGAAATCTTGGAGAGTGTGGCAACTATGATTGTCTGGTCCTAATAGAGAGATGTGCTTTATATTTTGGCCAGATTTAAAAAATTCCTTTGCATGTTGATGTTATAATTTAGCTTGATTAATTGAGCATGCTCAAATGGAAGACAGGCATAGATTAATTATGGAGAAGAGCTTGATGACCCCTGGTTGTGAGAACGATTTCTACCATGGAACGAAAGTTGGAACAACTTTCTATATAGGTGGGGCAAAGAGGTACACATTAATTGACTTTATACTTATTCTGAGTTGTGTAGTAATGTTATTAGGGAAGCATAGATGAATTTGTTACTATTCCTTGAGCAATGAAGATCATATTTAAAAATGTTTTTGGCAGAGGTACCATCAATCTCAGTAAGAAGCTAGGTGATATTGTTCAGAAGATATAAAGGTTAAAAATTAAAAACTAAGATTTGGCTATTAGTTACTATGTGAAATAAAATATAACTTCTTTAAGTAAACTTTGGAATCAAAGTCTATAATTATAGCATTGAACTGGGAATTGCAATATCACAACGTATTGTTCCATTTAGTGTTCACAGTTTTGTCAAGCTAATTTCAAATTGGTAGATTCTATTGGGTCAGTGTACCCAGTTTTCCTGAAAATTGCCAGGATGGTGAAATTTGGTTTTTCTCTTGAGCACATACCAGCATTATTAATTTGGTTGTAGCCTGTATTCTAATTTCCTATATATTATTTTGAAATAGTAAATGATATGGACAGATCAGAAATGACTACCTAAGGGTAACAAGATAACTTCCTTCTGTAATAAATAATTATAATATGAAATAGGATTAGTGTTTTCTCTAGAAGAACAATAAAGTAGTCTTTGTAGTGTTATTTCATTATACTTTCTGTTAGAATAAGAGGGGAATGTTTAAAGGGCTGCCTGTTTAAATATCATCAGAAAAAAATGCAAATTTTCTCTTCTTTTGCCAGAATTGAAAACTGATTCTGTCAGAAATCCACAAATAATTATTTAAACATTTTAAATTTGCAAAGCCACATGTAACTGTTTCCAATTAGTCTGTGGATTAAAAAAACCCTTCCATCAACTTCACAATTAAGGAGGTTTATAAATATGGTTCTATGTTAACTTCATTGCCTAGTGCTCTTTTTCCAATGAGTGGAGTTTGATGCTGGTTTCATTTCAGTTATAAAGGTGACATTGCCAGTGTATTAAACTGTGTGTCTATAGCCCAGACATTGTAATTTGTAGAAAATACTTATAAACTAGTATTCAGATATATTAAGAAAAAAATTCAGTCATATCACAAATATTATTGTTGGCTTACTGTGGACCAGGCACTGTTTTGGTGTTGGCTATTGCATGGAGAACTAGCTTGAGGACTGCCTGCCATCACATTTTTATGGCAAAGGTAGATGATAAGCAGAGGATAAGTACATAATATTATGCCCAATACTAAGAAATGCTATGAAGAAGAATAAAGCTGGAGAAGGGTTTAGCATGTCTGGGCTGATGTTGAGAGGAACAGAAGGTTGGATAGTTTTTAAAAATTAAATTCATTGGGGGTAATATTGGTTAATAACTTATAAGTTTCAGGTGTATAATTTTATAATACATCATCAGTATGTTCCATTGTATGCTCACTACCCGAAGTCTAGTTTTCTTCTGTCACCATGTATTTGACTCCTCTTTACCTTCTTCATCCTACTCCCAACTTACTTCCTCTCTGGTAACCTCCATACTATTTCCCACAGTGGCTGCACCAATTTACATTCCCACCAGCAGTGTATGAGGGTTCCTTTTCTCTCATCCCCTCCAGCTCTTGTTATTTCTTGTCTTATTGATAATAGCCATTCTAATTAAAGTGTGAGGCGATATCTCAATGTGGTTTTGATTTGCATTTCCCTTATAGCTAGTGAAGTTGAGCATCTTTTCATATATCTGTTGGCCATCTGTTGGTGTTCTTAGGACAAGTGTCTGTTAAGGTCCTTCTGATTGGATGTTTTTGATAGTGGGCTGGAAAAGCTTCTAGGAGGATAATGTTGCAGTAAGGACTGGATTAAGGCCTCTTTAGGTACAAAATTGTGACCTTTTATACAGAGTACAGCTAGCCATTATAATATATTTATCTTCTAATAATCTTAAGCCTTTAAAAGTTTTAAATGTTGCCTGATGTAAGAATCAATTCGATTCACTTTTTAGTCATTGCCTGTGTAGAGGCTTCATGTCTTAAATATAAATATTTTGTCTTAAATATAAATATTTAAGGGACAGTACTCATTTTCTAATTTGAATGCAGTTTGGTTAGTTGCTTTTGGAATTCTAATCTTTGGTAATAGAACATCACTTAACCAGCACTCCTTCGTACCTTTCCCATAAGAGACCACTTGTTGATTAGGGATTCATACCTATCAAAATTTTAAAGGAATGCTTTGACATACCTTAGATTACTTATTTGAGTGGGTAAACACAACCTCTCTTTTCTTGGCAGCAACTTGTCACCCATAACAAAGTACAAATGTGTCAAGATCAGCAGGCCACATTGACAGTCGCCCTGCCATTCCAGGGGCATGTGTGGTTGAAAATTATTTTTTTTTCTCAGCAGTATTTCTAAAGCTAGTCATTTGCCTATCTCCTTCATTATTTTTTCCAATATGTTTTCTTAACCTTATTCTTTAAATTTTTTTTATTAAACTTTAGCCTTTCCCTAAGCTATACTGGCCATGTAATCATAGGCCTGATAAGCTAGTTTTAGCATTCTGATACACCTATTAAAATTATATTGTTTCTGTATCACTTAAAATTGATATGGTGCTACCAGTGGTGTACTTACCCCTTACTGAGAAACTCTGATCTCAGCTTTTTTTGTTATATGGAATTGAATACTGCCGAAGACTGCAATAAACCCATTTAGACCACAGTTTTCCCTGTATTATAAATAACAGCTTTGTTATTCTAGTAACTTTGTGAGTAGAAAAAATGGCTGTACAGACTCCAGAAATGCTTAGTTGGTTGATTGTATTCTGAAATCTCTGTTAATATTTGTGACAAACCCTAGGCAAAATTATTCCGTACATTAACTTAGTAAATTAATAATTTTCCTAATAAATTTACTGTTTTATTATATATCATCTCTCTATCTGTCTACTTACTAATTTTATTTAGTACTTTAACAAATAAATTACCAAAGTTAATGCATTGCTAATTATGGACTTGTCAGCACCAGTGAAGGTGGGGAGATGTTATGGTTTTGGGCAAGGGGCCTCTTCTTGTCTCTATCAAATACACACGGAGAAGTCAGACATCTCTTCCAGTTAGATTAAAACTGTCTTAGTAAACAGAAAAAAAAAAACAACAACCCTGAAATGATTACTCAGTTAACTTTCTCAATATGTTACCTATTTCAAAATCAAAAGCTTGTAAAATAAAAACGTCTACAATTCTCAGCTAATTACTCTGGGATGTAATAGGACCGACCTACATATAGTTTGATTCAAAAGAACTGAAATGATTAGTAAATATATGTGACTAGGAAATTTAACCTTGCTTATAGAGGTCATCCAGTTCTCCAAAATAAAATTTTAGTCGCATATCTTGTAAGCATCTGTTTATCCTTTATTGAAGCATGTGTGCAACCCTTAAATAGATATTTATATGAAGCCATCTACTGAGAGTTTAATGATAATATATATCAATTACTATAAGAGTAATTACATTTTTAAAAAATTTATTGTTGAACCTTTTCTTGATTTCCTTTGTTCTAGTGTTACATTTTCTCTTTTCTTTTTTATTTCCCCCCTCATACCTTAAAGTATATTTGATTTCTGATATCACTCAAGGAAAAATTTGTTCTTGGTCCCTGTGGCAGAATATGCTTTTTTGTCGAACATGTCACACACGAGGAGCTCTATAGTTGAGTGTGTGGGATTTGATCAATAAGTAAAAGATGGCTTGTTGTTATACACGTTTTAAAAAGTTTGATTCTCACTGCAAAACTGTTAAAGTCTTCATTTTTTTTTTTTTTTACTTATTCAGGGAAGCTTATTATTATATGTTGAAATATGTCCCAAATTTACCTCAAATAATTTACCTATTAGTAAATATCTTTACAATAGCAATATTTTCTTCAATAGTTATTTATGAACAACACATATTTCTAGAGCAGATATATTGGCAGGAATTCTCACACTGGATGTTATGCACACTCATTTCAACATTGTCTCTGTGTATAGAACAGAAATCCATTACTAGTTGAAGTAATGTTTTGGGAATTCAGTATTGATCCAAATCCTATAAAATCTTAATTTACCAAAACATTCAGTCATGAAGATTTTCAGTCTTCCCTGAATAAAGAGAAAGATTATAAGATAATAATCTGATATCAGCAATTTAGTCACATCATATTATATAGAATATGAATTTATTATCCCCCAGTGTCCTATATTGGGATGGAGCACATATTACCAGGTACAGCTAGATTAATAATGCATAAAAGTTGATATCCATTTGTATTGCTGAGTGTCCATGCCTGGCTAATTATAAATATTTTGGTTATCATCTTTGCCTGTATATTTTACAATTAAATAGTTTTTCCAACATAATATGTAGCTATAGTTCTTTCAATAATACTCTTTGAATAGGATTTCTCTGCTACAGAAATTAAAAATAACTACAATACTCATTTGTAAGCATTTTAGTAATTATAGTATGTTTGGTACTTGAGTGGGACTAAGCTTTTAACATGGCAGAAAGGGAAAATTATCAACTGTAGAAATGAATTTTGTGGTTGTATTTACACATAACTGTCAAGCAATGAAGATATTTCTAATAGTACCATTCTCCTTCCTCTATTGTTTGGACCCCTTAGATCATGATGAAATATTTTCTTGGGGTTGGGGATACATCCTTATATACATGTTTATTCCTGTCAGTTTGAATAAAATTTATCAAGCATAAAAAAAAAAAACTCATCTAATATACCAGGTACTGGATTAAAAAAAAAAATGGTTTTACACCCTGTTGTCAGGGAGTTTATAACCTTAGGTGCAAAAGTACCATGAGATACAAAGTACTGAGACTATTCTGATGGAAAATTATTTGGCCTTATAGAGAAGGTGGTATATGAATAGCAACTTAACCAAGAAGGGATTTGCTAAATTGCAGGGGTGAGGGAGTATGTGTCAAATCAAAGAAAGGGTTAGCGTGCGGGAAGTCCCAGGAGCTGGGAGCAGCATGGCAGATGCCAAGAACCCGCCCAGCTCTTTGCAGCTCCTTTCTAAGAGGGAGGATGCTAGAATACAGCACTGGGAGAAACCAAAAGAATAAAATGTGTCAGTTCAAGACAAGGGGGAAGGCTCAAGAAAGAGGGAGTTGTAAATACTGTAGGAGGTCACGTAAAGACAAAGACTGTGCATGTTCTTCGGATTTGGCTTTTCCGAGAGCATTGGAAGACTTGCTGAGCACTAAAGTCATAGGTGTGGGGGTCACCCCGATACAGATTCAAAAATGAATGGGAGAGGAAGAAGCAGAAATATAGCACATGTAGATGTCACTCTAGACATTTGTCTAGGAACGACGTATTAAGACATAACGACGTATTAAGACATAGCCAGGTAGGGTCGACGTATTAAGACATAGCCAGGTAGGGTCCCCATTCTTTCTGCTCTGCTACTCTCTCCGTTTTGGAGCTACTTCATCACTTTGAGTGCTAAGAAAGAGTTGAAGGATAGGCAGGGCATTCCTGTATAGAGGAGTATAAAGGGAAAGAAATCTTGAGAAGGAGCAAGTCAAGGTGGAAGCTTAATCCTGGAGAAGGGAAAATTCCTGGAAGAAAGAAGCAAGACACAGAAAGATAGTTTAAAGATGAGTGGTAGGAAGGTGAGAGAGCGTTCATGCCCAAGGGCCTCTCTTTTGACTATGACATATTTATGACATATAAGATCATCTGTTGTTGATAGTGGGAAGAAGATGGAGGAGGGACTTGAGAGTGCTGAAATTTAGGAAAAGCTGCTGTGTGGAATGTGAGAGGGAGCTGTCCAGGCCTAAGGGAATTCCTAGAGAGTGGGAGGGAATATAGTAACTTATAGAGGCAGCGATGGGTGTGTGTGTGTATGTATGTTTATGTATGTTTTTATGTGGGTGTGTTAATATATATGTTTGTGTATTTTTCTGCCCTCAAATAATCCTAGTCCAGATATTGTCATCAAGTCATTTGATTTACCAAAGTTTACGGAGATCCACCTGTTTTTCATCACTATGCTAGGGTTATGGAGATGAGTAAGATTGTTTCTATCCTTGGGAACATGTAGCCTAGTGGGTCAGACATGTAAGGAAATAAAACACTGTGTAGAAGTACAGAGGTAATTCAGAGGAGGCAGTGTGGATATATGAATGGGTGGAGATGGAGGAAGTGATATCTTGGAAGCTTCTTGCAAAAAAAATGACCTCTTGGCTGGTTTCTGAAAGAAATGAACGATTGTAGGTGAGGAACTTCAAGATTCTGGAGAGAAGGACAAAAGAGTTAGTTGACCACAGATGTGGTACATGCTCAAGGCATGAAGTAGTTGAGAAATCGTGAACTGGGGCAAAGGTTCACAAAGGTGGATGGAGCTTAGAGTTTACGACTGACTTGACTTTGTTTTTATAGAACTAAGAGTTAGGACCAGAAAAAAATTTAAAAACAAAAGTACTTCTTGAGCATTGGTAAGAGTTGGTTCTTTTTAATGTTTCTCAAGAGTTATAGTCTTTAACATTTTCCAAAACAAGTATCTGGTAGTTTTTTTTTTTTTTTTTTAAATGTTAACAATGACAGTATTAACCTTAAAATAAGTTTTTAAAAATTTTGCTAGCTAGCCGTGTTTATAAGTATATTATATATAATCACATTTGATATTCTGATTCAGAATACTCTATATTCCATATTCTGATTTCCAAATTATAAATGCAGCATATGCCAGTTGACTATTTTTGGCCCTTGAAGAAGTATAATCAAACACTATTATACTGTGTGATTGGATTGTGAAACTTTTAGAGTTATGAAAGCCTTGTTTCCTTTGTTGGTAACATTCTTAAGGGAAAAAATTATATATACTTTTGTTTCTGTAACTAGTAAGCATTTTTTGAAAGTTTTTCCATCTGACTGGAAAAGTAAGTTGATAAAAGCAAAAACGCCTTGCCATAGGAGCAGCCTGGTAGTGCCGATATAATAGATCATTAGGCAATAGGGGACCCCCCCCACCCCAACCTCCGGCTTCATTCGTACCTCTGAAGTGCATCACGCTGCCCAAATCAAATTGCTCACTTAATATTTAATGTTTCTGCGATGGAATCACTTTCTCCCTTGAGGTTGACTTCAGATTTGCCAGACACACTGACAACACTGCACTCCTTATTTTCCCCACATGACCTCAGCTTCTGCTTAGAAAATGTTCGAATAAAGGATGCTTTTGTTCATATCTCGCCTGCCTGTGATATATTGACAAAGTGTCTGCCGGCTGAATGGAATAGTTTTACAGTATGAGTGCGGCTTTCAGTGGAGGGGCAGGACTTGGGCTTTAGAAGGAAGTGAATTGGATAGGTCAGGAGAATGTACCATTTGTAAACACCCCTTTCCTTTTTTATTCACGTGTCAGGACAGCAGGGGCAGGCTGTTCAGTGCCCGTCCGTGCGCAGAGCCGGAGGGAAAGCAGCTTGGAAGTCAGCTGCAATTTTTAAACCTTGTTCCCCCGCACCCCAACCCCCCTCCTGGTAATGATCTTCAAGTGCTTAGACTTGTCTTAGAAGCTGTTTTGAAACTAACATGGTTTAGTCCACTAACTGCATGTTGGGTAAATTCAAAACCCACATGCTCGTCCTCTTGCAGTGGAATAAGTCACATCTGATGGACATTTTCTGTGCTTATAGCATAGTAATGAACGTCTGACAGGCGCGACCTTTCATAAGACAACCCACACTATTGGCTTTCTGCCCAGAATATTGCTGCAACACTATCTGTGATTGGTTATCTTTCTATCATGCATTGCTTCACAAGGGGAAACGGTCCCTTTTTTTAATAAGTCTACGATGGCTGGCTGCAATATGCCTCACTGTAAGTATTGTGAGTGAGTGAGTGTGTGTGTGTGTGTGTGTGTGAGAGAGAGAGAGAGACAGAGAGAGAGAGACAGAGAGAGAGAGAGTGACAGAGAGAGAGAGATTGAGAGAGATTAAGAGCTAGAGAGAGAGCTGACTTGAATATGACTTAGTCTGGTAGCACATGGCAAGGTTGTGATACTGTAGGACATCAGTGAAGTGCTACTTAGTAAATCTTAACCTATCTCTTTTTTCTACAGGTTGGTACTAAGAAGTGCCTTTCCTGACGTCTCTGCTGCTTGGAACCGCTTCTAGAGCAGTCTCTGCTTTTGCCTTGCTTGCTGCCAGCTAGACTGTGACGACAGCACATCCACCCTCCACCTCTAGCCCAGACACCCCCATTTCTACTTATAATCAAGAGAAAAGCTCTAAGTATCTGGCATTGCCCTAGGCTGCTTTAGTTTTAAAAGAAAAGTTTACTGAAAAAGTAAGATATCTTCTGCCAGGAAATCAAGGAGGAAAAAAAATCATTTTCTCGATTTTGCTCTAAACTGCTGCATCTGTCTATGCCAAACTAATCAATACCGATTGCACCACCAAACTCCATTGCAAATTCAGCTGTGAGGAGATTCCCTTTCAGACAACTTTGCTGAAAGCAGCTTGGAAAATCGGTGTCCAAGGGTCTGCCACGTTTTCATGCTTGCATTTTGGGCTCAAAATTGGCACTGGGAAGGGGTTACTGAGAGCACAAGGCTGATTCGAGGCCCTACTTTTAAACGTTCATCTACTTAAGATCCTAGTATTTCTCTAAAAACCAAAACCTCTTTGAATTAACAGTTTCATGCTGTGAATTTCTAGTGGGAGATCTTTTCCTTGATATTGACAACACAATTTTCCATGTACTTTTAAAGCAGGGAGTGGGGGAAAAGTATTTTGAAGGGGACGTTTTCATCATCATTTTACAGTTTTATCAGTTCAGCTTTTTTTTTTTTTTGGGTTGCTGTTTTTTTTTGTGGGGGGGTCGGGTTTGTTGGTTTCACTGAAAATTTTAACTACCTGTAAAATCTAAACATGGCTGTTAGTGTCACACCAATTCGGGACACAAAATGGCTAACACTGGAAGTATGTAGAGAGTTCCAAAGGGGGACTTGCTCACGGCCAGACACGGAATGTAAATTTGCACATCCTTCGAAAAGCTGCCAAGTTGAAAATGGACGAGTAATCGCCTGCTTTGATTCATTGAAAGTGAGTAAATGTTATATTATTTTAAGGATATGCAATAATTGAATAAAGGGGATATAGACTTAGTTCACTGAGTTTGGAACTATGGATTTGCTAATAGTATTTGCTAATAGTTTAGTTATATGGTGTGTTCTTTTGGATGATGTTGGGGTGGGGGGGAGGGTCTTTACTGTGAAGCAGCAGAACCAAGTCTGGCCAAACATGTTTATTATGAATAACTTTATCAGTCTTTTAATGTTATGACTTTTTTTTCTAGAGCAGAAGGTGCCAGCATACGTTTTACTTGATAATAGCAAAGTCAGTGTCTGTCTATAGGAATAGTAAGTGTAGATACAAGTGTGTGTTAGCAATATGCATGGATTATATGCAATGTGTGTCAGTGTCTGTCTATAGGAATAGTAAGTGTAGATACAAGTGTGTGTTAGCAATATTCATGGCAGTAGGTGAAAGAAGATGGTTTGATTTTGCTTGTTTCTAAAGGTGCTGAACTGTCGTGAAAGAATAGCATATTTTAAGTCACCTAAACTTGGATAGACATTTTATATTAATTTGACATTATGGCTCTCCTTTTGACTGTACGAGCATATTATTTTAAGGCTAGAAACAATACATTTTGTGGAAAGTATAACTAGAAGTAAAGTTTTGGCCCACTGCTACAGTACACTGAGGCACAAACTTTGTTAAATGTGAGTTTTATAAATAAGTAGAAACTCTTAAGTACTATTATTAATTGGATACTTTTAGCTTCTAAAATTCCAATGTGAAGGAATTCAGCAGTTTACTTTTTGTTAGATCCTGATTATTGTTTATTTGTAACTGTCTCAGCTAGAAGTATTAAAAGTTAGATTTTGTGGACACCGTAATACTAAAAGATTCACTTTAACATATCTTGACTTACAGAAATGTTATTGGGTTTGTATTCAGGTATCAAATCTGAAAGTGGGTCTTTAAAAAGATAGCATACATGTCTTTATCTTGACATGCAAGGTCAAGTCTAGAAATGTGAAGAGTCCTGGGTTCTCTACCTCCCTGGTTTAATTCAATTGCCTTTGAATACTAATGTGCCAATATAATTCACTCTCAAATTTCGAGACTGGCATCTCTACCGTTCTACATATACAGAGAAGTAGAAGTCTTATAGATCCATATTGTGTTTTGCAAATAAAAATAGTGCTATAATATTAATGCTTTCTTTAATAAATAGGGGTGAATTAACTGAAATAGCTCATCTATAAGTTAACTCATAACTCACTTCAATGTTCTGAGTTAGCTTGGGGGTTAACTATTTCAGTTCATTGCTTTTTGGTCCAGATTGGAGTGCTAACTTTGCTAAAGTTATTTTCCAAAGACTCAAGAATAGTAATCTTCACAGTAGGATACAAAAAGGAGGCATTAACAAAAACAAAGATATTGTATAATGTTAAATTATTCTTAATGTCATCGTCCTAAAGATTAGTAAGCAAAAGTTATAAATTATCATTGGGCCTTTTTCTTTCTCTGAAGACATCAATGAAGGACACAGTGGTTGTACATTTGCCAATATGTATTCCTAAATTCATGCTGACTGAATTTGGGTGTAATTAGAGACCGGGACCCATAAAATGAGGGGCAAAGGGCTAATTACACTTGTCGGTAAACAGCTGTGTCCATAAGTAACTCTGTTTTGACCCAATTACTAGTAAATCCAATTTTTAATCCTACAGACAGTTGATGGTGCACTCTAGTTACAAAATGAAGGACATTTAACTTGTCTGTGACATTGAGTAGTTTCACAGAAGACTTGCCTCCACAGCATTTGGAAACATTGTGAAACATTAAAATTCAGTTGCTATTTTTCCATCTCAAAATATTTTTTTAGTCGCTGCTCACTTGTGGCCACAGAACAGTCTCCCTTTGAGTAAAGCGGCAGCATTGCTTAATGACATGCTGTGTGGTTAATAAGATTCAACTGCCACATCAAGGACTTTTTTTTTAATAACAAATAATTGGAAGATTTTAAATTTATTTACAAGATGAACTCATTATAGCAGCTAATCAATGCAAACTCTGTCCTTATTCTTTGTCTTGCTAAGAGAAACTGAAATTTAATTTATAGTCTAAAACTTGGTAAAATATTTTGATTTGGATAAGAGGAAGAAAACACAAATGTATTTATGGAGATGTTTCATTCTCAGAATAATAGCTCCTTAAATGTGAGTGAAATAACTGTGTTAAGAATTAATTTAAACAAAAATTTGGAATATTTAATTAAGTATTCAAGTTTCAAAAACCATGTTTTTTTTTCACTATATATTTCGAACTAATACATGTGATTCTTAATAGTGTGTAGCATCTTACCTTTTATATAGAAGTCTTCCTGTGTTCAGTTTTGTGGCTAAAATAGATCAAAAACATACTTTAAAGCAGTTAGAGTAACTCTGTGACTCATGCTTGAAGTTCTGAAATTTAGGAGCATTATGAGGTTTCCACGCCAGTAACGGCTGGATCATTTGTATTGTCTCAGAGAGTGAAACGGAAGAATTTAGAAAACTCATCACATCCTGACTTCTTTAATAAAATGTGTTCTGTGTATTGCTACAATCCATAGTCCAGCCTTTTCTGAGTTCTTGAGCCATGAGATGGAGGTAGCCTGTGTAATCTGCTATTTTTAGCAAGTTAGGAAAGCAAACCAAATACTCTCTGAGAGGACCCTGTGAAATGGCTGTACCCTTCAGCTGTGCTGTTTCAGACTTTGGCCAGGCTCCCAGGTGACTTACGTTTAGCAGACTTCTACTTAGAAGAAGAGAATTCATTAAAAACAGAAGTTAAACAGTTCAAGAAAGTATTTATGTAAAAGAAATTAATTGGCATATTACTAAAGGTAATAGGAAGAAAATTAGCAGATAGTATTTTAGTTGCATATTGGTGGTTTTAAAGTTTAAATAATGAACTTAAATTTACTGCATGAGAGCAGAATTCTGTATCACAATAAATGTGTTGCTAAGTAAAAAGAAAACACAAGAAAAAGAAAAATATATATATATATTGATTAAATATATTGGAAATAGAATGATAACAGAAAGAGCAGATGCTGCAATAATATGTACTAGTTTATAAAATATTGTAATCACTTAATTTTTCTCAATTTTGCTTTTACATTTGCAGTCTTAATTTGGAACAGTCTAAAAGTATACACAAATTGAGAATTAAATTGCTTACAAACTATGGATTTGAGTGTTTTAGCTACTTCAGAAATCCTGAACATCTGAAAAAGTACATTGTTTTATGCTGGAGAAGATTTTTTTCTTAAGGTTTGTGAAAGGGATAACAGAATAGAATAATATTACGAGAAAAATAAATAGTGCAAGCTGCCTTTAGAATAGTATATATCAGAAGTGGTTATTTAATTAATAGTTAATGGCAAGTTACCTATTCTTTGAGTAACAGTCTCCCAACTAATATTTTAAGTAGTTGATGTAAAATAGCCTACTGAATGTGTTTAATGTGATGCCAAGTTGTTTAAAAAAACACTTTTACTATATAATCAGCAGAAATAGACTATTGCTTATTAATTCTTCATTTTCAAATATCCATTCGTTTTTCAGGTCCTGGCGGTGGAGGGATATAACCTTTATGTTTATTATCTATTTTCCAAAAATCTAGCAAAACTTTTATCTTCGAAAACTGTAGTAGTCGCTTGTTCTCTTATCAGATTAGACAATTTTAAGATAATTAAGCATTCATTTCACAATTATATACATTTGTGTATATAGATAGCACAGCAGATCAGATTTATTTTAGACACATTAGAGATCAGATTCCACTGCAACGTGGCATGGAATCAAGGGCACTGAGTGAACGAATACCTTTAAAATGTATCTGAAGACCTCGCAGAATATATGAAGTACAGAAATCAGCTATTAGAAGACCCAAATAAGTAAACATCCACATAAATGAACAACTAGAAAACTCAAAGTCAGTAAGGCAAATCAAGTCTCTAGATGGTCACATAGGAATAGGTTAGCATAACTGGACATTGTAAAGTGGTCCTGAAGGTCTTTACTGTTAAATTTTAGAAGGTCTTCCATTATTAGCACAGTGTATCTTCAACTTCAACTTCAAGTTGCCTGCTGTGCTGCTCTTTCTGAACCTCCAGCATAGTCTTTTCATACTATCTTTTAAACCTGTTTAACTGATAATTCTGACAAAATGGTACCTGAAAGTTTCAGACTAAATGTCCAATTTTCTATTATAGCTTTTACCTAGTAGGCTCCTAATTGGAATAACTTTTACCAAGAATTTTCTTGTTATTGTTTGGTTTTTTACTAATGGCATCTTCTATGTGATATTAAAACTTTGACACATTATTCTATATGAGTACATATTCAATATGCCTTTCAGTGACAGGTTGATACAGGACTTCCATGTTTCCTCCCAATAATCTTAGGAGATGAATTAACTGTAGGGCATAATTTATGTAGCAATGTAAAACTTCCCATAGTATTCTTTAAGTGGAAACTTCACAACTTTGTAAAGAATACCCTGTGAATATGCTGTGATGTTATCACCTCTGACATGAACCTTTCTTTAATGAAATTCTTAATAGCTGTGGCTGCTTTAGTAATACAGCTTTATTCATTTACCTATTTATATTCTTATAATTAGAAATTTTTTAGCAAAATATTTTTAAAATAAGCACAGATTTTTAAACTTTTGGACAAATTTCAAGCCATGTTTTGAATCATGCTGCCTAAGGCACTAATTCTAGAACTAGTTAATTTGTTTCCTTCCATAAAATTTTGGTACACTGCTTCTATTTTTATTTTTCTCATTAAACCTTGCTTCGATTTGTATGTGTGACAAACTGAAAACAATTTAAACCTGAAGCAATGTGTCACTGACAGTTAAGTTCAAACTTTAATTGTAACTCAGACTTCTAAACTTACGTATAATTGTAACTCAGACTTCTAAACTTACGTAAAGTTCTGATTCCACGCATAGCCTCAAGACAATTCCATGTACAAGGCTGTTATTGAGTTAAAAGAGTCCATGTAGTGTGGGGTAAATCTATTCAGGATGTGTGTGACATACACCCAGTTCACATGAGTAGTGAGAAACTGAATGTTTCTTAGACCCAGCACAGACACCTAGGGACCTAGTTTGAGAAGCTTATCCTGTCATTTTTCTTGCCAAGGATCAGTAGAGGATTTCAGCTATCGACATCGTTAATCCGCTACCTTTCATGCTGAGCAATGTTTCTGCCTTCCCACAGACTTAGACAAAATTTTCTTACAAAGAGATCCAATTGAAGAAATTTTGAGATTCTAAATTTTTTTTTAAACTTTAGCAGGAACACATTCCGTGCTTCTAGATAGGGTAGCAATTTTCTATGTTAATAGGCCAAAAATTATGAGTCAGTGGAAGTGGATAACTAAACAGATAACTTTGGTTTAGCGCTAACAATAGTTATTGATATGCAGAAACTTTAGTCAAAGGAACTGGAAAGACTTGTTAGAAATGCTTAGTTGTTTGAAGTGTAATAGATTATTAGAATAGTGATTTCTCTGAATTTTACTATAAACAAAGAATAATTCTAGTGAGCTTCTGAGTAATATTTATTTATAATAAACTATAGAGTTTTTATCTAATATTATATTTCTTATACAAATAACATCAAATGCACATTACCTACCATATTGTTCATACTCTCTTCACACATTTTTGAAAGATTTTCACTTTGAGATAGAGCTTGATTTGTTAGAGATAAAACTTTCTATATTTTAAGAACTTGTGTTTTAAAAAATGCTGATAGCTCTAACTCCTCTTATATATTAGAATTTGATTGAAAGGCTGTCTCCTGGATACTTTTTGGCCTTGGCCGTCTCTGACCTCTATTCTTCTTGTGTTTTACCTCTGAGTTATTTCCAGCTTCCTAATTGTCCACCTCTCTAACTGTTGGTTCCGATCCCTCTTTATATTTTTCTCTGTAGTCACGCAGAAATGATTTAGACATTTTGTCTTTAAGGAATTACATCCAGCATTGAATAACAGAGACACCTTTCCTCCCTAGCATGTGGCATAAACCAAATTAAAGGTTTATAATTCAGTCAGTTGTCCAAGCCTATACGATGACTCAGTAGTCATTAGAACATAAGTTTCTTCACCCTTAGTTCCTGAGGGGCACATGGATTTCAATTTTAGGATTATTTTAAGATTGTAAGATGGCCACTGCAGCGCCAGACATCATATCTGCGATTCTAGGAGGCAGGAAGAGGCAAGGGCAAGAGACCACAACCTGGCCCATGTGGGCTCATTTAAATAAATGTCCTTTAAGCTTCACTCAGTGATTATTCCTGGTCTCTCATTGGCTGATATGGGCAGCAAGGAAAGATGGGAACTGTAGTTTTTAAACTGTTGCTTGGCTTAAAATCAGGCCTTTGGTAGGTAAGGTAGAAGGAAAGAATGAATTTTTAGGTGGGCAGTCACTGGGATGGGAAAGTAAGAGAGATTTTTTTCCCCAGAAAACTTCCAGAATCAAGTAACTTTTCCTGAAAAACACCTGGGTGTGGGAGTAGTTTAGGGGAGACCACTGCTGAAGAGAAGCATATCTTCTTATCTTGGCAAACTTGTCATCACTTTTGTCTTGGTGAACCCGAGTTGTCTTTTTTCTTTGAAATTGTGATATATTTAGTCAGTAAAACCTAGTATATCACAAGTGGATTGATTTTTACTTACATAGAAAAAGAAAATTGCTTCATTTTTTATTTTTCTTATTGCCAGTGCATATTTGTATACACAGTTACATATTTATAACTGGAATATAACAGGAATGCCAGTCATAAAAAACAGGTCTCACATGATTTTATTTGACAAAAGAATCTGTAGTTACTCTGATAGCTATTTCTGCTTCTTCCACAAATGTACTTGTTTTTTATTTCCTCTGTATGAAGTGAAATCAAATGAGTTAATATTTATTGAAAATTACTATATGCCGGCCAGTATTTTCAGTGTTTTTAAATTTTTCATAGTATTTAATCCTCACAAAAACTCTTTGAGAGAATTACCTATATTTTACAGATGGTCACGCTGTAAAAGTTAGGTGATATGCACAAGGTCACTCAGCCGATAGAATGTGAACTCCAAGCCTGGTAACCTGAGGATTTCACAGCCTGCGCTTTTAGCCACTTTCCTATGAAACATTGCTTCTACATTTACTTCATATCCTAAGGACTCAAGAGTACTTAAGAATAAAATTTTATATTTAAGGCTAATTTATTTTACAAGACCTAAAACAGTAAATACTGAAAGTAATTATATTTTATTCAACAAATGAATCAGTGGATGAACACAGGATAGATAGCAAGAATGCTGCTACCAGCTTTCAAAGATTATATATCTGTTCTAAATATACAGCCATACAGGAAAAAAGGTTGTAAATTAGTCATCTTAAATAAGTAGTCATTTTATAAACTATATACCTGCCTCCCACTAAAAAAAAAAAAAAGATATTCCAAAGTTTTAATTGTTTAGAAAGCACTTTCCCACAGAAGCAATGTGGTTAAGTCATCAGGCCAAACCTGGGAAGTAAACGTAAGGCATAGGATGCTTGAATTACAGTCCTGTACAAATAGTACCCTGGAAAGTCTGGTGATTAATTAAACCCAGGAGGCTCCACAGAAGCACTATGAGTACCATCTTATCATAAATCTTAAGTACTACCAGCATCATAGACCCTGAACTGCTTTTGTCAAATTGTTTCTAGGGAAAAGAGGTAATTCACCTTTCAGTTTGGGGCTCCAGAAATTCACCTTGGCCTAGTGCAAAGGAAATGTCCTTTCCCAGACTCCTGGGGCACTTTGTGCAAGCCAGTGCAAGAGTTTTCCCCAGCTCTGAGTCTGGGCTGCTCCTGTTCCCTGGAGCTGTTCCTTTTCAACAGGGCAGAAGCTTAGAATCAACAGGGCTAAAGACAGGGTAGTGGGTGAGGGGCTGCAGCTCCAAGTTTTCCCAGGCTAGGAAGACTTCGTCAATTTGTCTTCTAAGTAACCTCCTCCTTTCTTTTCTTTCTTTTCTTTTTTTTTCTTAAAGACTCAACCTACTTCCTTTTTCCATATACAGCTTGTTGGTCCTAAGTCTGGTCCACCATGGACCTTAAAACAGCTTCTCCCCATTCTCTTTCCTTTCTGAAATTTTCAAAAGTTTAACTGTTGTTTTGATACAATTATTGTATTTGGCTGTTGATTTCTTTCTAATTAGTAGTAGCAATAGGGAAATAGGTGGATCGTAAAAATACCAAACCAAAACAAATTTTTTTCCTGGCCATTTTATCACTGGATATAATGAAGGGATCGGCAATAAAAAACCAGATGTGAGAAAAAGGACGTTTAGGAGATGATAGGGGATGGAGATTCCACAATTCAAGGAGTAGAACTTAGACACTTCCTACGTCAAACTTTGAGAAGGCAGATATTTAAACGCGTTCCTCGGGGTGAATTACTAATAGGGAGACCCCTGTGTTTGTTGTCGGAGGTGCAGACCGGAGGCGGGGATCTTCGTAGCCGCAGTCATAGGGTCTGTGGAAGAGGATCTCAGGGAAGGGAGAGGGAAATGTCTCCTGTGGTTTCCCTTTCCTTTATTCCTTCCCCTCCCTCTCACATCTACTGATTCTGAGACTGCAAGTGCGAAGAGTAGGACAAGAGGGAATCCCTAATGAGAGAGTTTCCATAGTCACAGGCCACCAGACTGGGGCAGCTGTCTTATCATCATTGGTTGGTTGCAGACCACCTATATCTTAACCCTAGGTTATAGTGTTAGTCCCAGTAACATTCTTTTGAAACTCTTCTTGACTTATTCAACAATATACATATTTTAATTTTTGTTACTAGGTTGAGACTCACTAATTATTAAGATCTAATACCCTGTGTTCTCAAGACCTCATATGATGCCAGGCCTCTTAAGTTAGAATTTATCTCTTTGCATGAAATTCCAGCTTAGTGTTTACTTCTGGATTCCAGAATCACTTATACTTAAGTCCAGGCCGTTCTCAAATAAGGCAGGAAGCATCTGTGTTAATAGTTGACAGTAAATTACACAAAGCAAAACATGGAAAATTAAAGTTAGAAAAGCTGGGATGCTTTTCTATCATTTTCAATTTTCTGCACAAGCACGGACATAATCAGTGTTTAGGATCTGCTTGTGATGGATAAATTACATCTGTAATTCATTCTTTTCCATGTTATTGCATTCAGAAGATAATTTGCTTTCAGATATCTTTGCTCATCTAATATTCTAAAATTGTTCATAGACTGAAAATAAGTCTAGTAACATCTCCTAATCTCAAGAAGCCTTTATAACTGAATGGTGTTAGTTTACCAAATGAGCCAAAAACAAAAAAAGGTTTTGGAGAAAAACCGGAGCTAAATTTATCATGCCTGAAATAAGATTCCTTTTTGGTAGATGACATTGCTTTTCATAAAACCATTCTTTAAAGGAGGCAACCGAGAAGTGAACCATGAAGGAAGAAATAACTAAAGAATTCATTATTTATATAAAAAGTCCTGTTAAGAAAGACCTGTATTCTGAATGACCTATCTTTCTTCACATTATCTCGTGTCATTTCATGGCTAAGTGGAATCTAATGAAATCTATATCTAGCCATGAGAAAAGATTATCATCATGATTTTATTTATTGAACTTTTTTTTTCACTATTATGAACTTTTCCTCCCAGACATTGCCTTCCATGAATCATAGTGGAGTAATAAATTGGAAACAAATGTCCACATGAGGAAATGCAATATATTAAAAAACAAAAACAAAACTTAAACTCAGATGAAGTAAAGAGTCATTATCCACATAGAAGAAGGGTCATTTACACTGCAAGGTTTTGCATGGTGAGATCAACTTAAGTAGCTCCCCCAAAGCCTTTAAACTATGATTAACATATAGTAGCTTAACATGTAACATATGTATAATGAGTTAGTGAGAAATGCAAAATTACTTGATTTTTTTTTTTTTTTTTTAGACTCTCTGCTAGCTACTTTTGTCTTCTGTATTTCCCATTAAGGATGAATAATACTGGAGGAGGGCTTTTCACTAGAAACATGTTATTTTTATACTGAAGGTTTAAGAATTTGAAGAAATTGAAGATCAAATCTATGCCAGTTCTTCATCTCAATTAAAGGAAAATAATTCATTCTTCCTCCCCTTTTTTATCATTTATTACCTATGTACCAGATATTGTGATAGGCAGTCCTACTTGCAAGTGTGAATGACACGCAGAACCTTTGCCCTTTTTGGTATTGATAGACTAGTGGTTACTATCAGCTTTCAAGCTTCTGAGAAGTGCAATGAAGATTATAATCATAGAATAATAAAACATTGTTTTAACTTTTCTATTCTTTAGTTTTATAATGTCCCAGTAGACACAGATTTGCCCATGTAAAATCCAAGTGGGCATTAAATATCCTCATATGTGTCTGAGAGGTTTGTTTTGAAAAACATTGGAATCAATTACATAGTCAGTGTAGGAGGGGCAGGTGAATTCCGGTTTAACTTGTTTGAGGTAGCAATATTATGAAGCATGGCATAATGATCTTATGCATACAGAAATATAGTGTTAGTTATTAGTGAATCTCCATAGAGTGACAGACATATTTAGGCAAGTTTTTGTTGAATCACTGTTAGTGCCTGGATTTAAGACAACTGTAATTTTTAAAACATGCTCACTTGTACTTATTCTGAATTCTGATAACTATCCCTGAATAATTATTAATATATTTTTTTCATTTAATATGGGAAATATACGCTATATCGTTAGTGGAAGGCTGATGTTCAGAGTCTGAACCTTAGGTCAAGAAGAATTTTAAAAGTCATGCCAGACTGGAAACAGTATAGAAAATCAGAATACGCAGTTCTGGGGAAAACAAAAATGAATTTCAGAATTTCAAGACAAAGCTTGGAAGTGAAGTAAAGGTCACCAGATAAGGAAGTTTTCATTTCTTAAATGTCTTTATGATTATTTTTTTTGTATAAAATAGAATATCCCTTCTTATTCAAGGAAGTAGTATATTTGATGTTTTTCTAATTCGTAGAACCCTGAGACATTATTTTGTAAGAGGCCGAGATTTTGTTCTTTTTAGTTCATGAGTTACTGGGTATTTATAATATCGGAAACAAAATGCACTTAAAAATTTTTATAAGTTGTGCTATATGAAATTAAATCTAGATAGTGATTCATATTATATGTCTTTCTATGTCACACTCACATATTTATTGCAACTGTTAATATTATTTAAAAATTAGCTAAAAGTAAAATTTTAGAAGTTTTAATTCTTTGTTTAGTACTTACTATATTAACAATGCTGAAATATCTAGGCCCAGTAAGAGAAAAATTTTTCACATGAATACCTTAATTTTAATAATGCATTTAAAAATAACGCATCAATTCTTTTTAAGACCTTTGCATTATATATAATTGAAATAAAATTGACTGTAAATATAAGAATCACTGATTGCATTTTGTTCATGAAATGGCAAAAGAGCATGTTCATTTTTAGAAAAACATGAATTTAAGATTGTGAAATTCCTAGGTTTACTGGGTATTTAGTAAATATTAGTTTAAATTATAATCCTGGACTGTTAAAAGATGTTTCTCAAATATTAGTATTTATTGTATGATTCAAAATGCTCTCTGAGAAATATATAATTATTCTCAGAGCAGATCATTTGGATGAATAATAGCTTGAACAAAAAGGAAAAGAAAACCTTTAACATTAATAGCTAGTGTTACAAAGATCCTTTCCTTAAATGATTAGAAACTCAATGCTTTTGGCCATTTTCTTGAATGTATCAATTTAGTCAAATAGCCAGTTAGAAATAATTTTAACAAAAGTGATCATCTTTAATATATAAATTCAGACTTGATTTGTAAGTCAGACGTATATTGTGTCCAGAACCAAGTTCATCATTGGAAGAAGTAAGCAAAATTCGTTGTCTTTTGATTTAATTTTTTTAGACATTTTCATTATTAGTTTTATTTTTTTTTGGGGGGGGGATGTTTTCATAGTGCCTCAATTGGCCTCTATACTCTTTTCCTTGGGAAAAAAATTACAATGAATATTATTTTATAGCAAATAAACATTGGTGCCAGAAATAGTAAGAATGTAGCCACTGGTGGTTTTCATTTAGTCCCAATACTACCTTGAAATTTTTATTCAAAGAAAAGAGCTTCAGAATAATTGCAAAAAGTCACATACAAAAATGTGTAAGTAAACAGCTTTTTTTATGGCAAAGAGTAAGACCCAGCTAAGAGCCCAAACCGTGAATTCAGTTGGTTTTGGGTTTGATTCTGTCATTCACTTCTGGTAACTTTGTGCCAGTCACTTTATATCCCCAAGTCTCAGTCTCCACCTCTACAAAAGGAGACAAATACTACTGCTTTGAAAGTCTGTGAGGATTCAGTGAGTTCAGTTATATAATAATGGCCACTTCATGCAGTGTCTCCGTGTAAATACTCCATAAATGGTAGTTTCTAGTGTTGTTCTTGTGTGACTGCTGGAATTTGGTCTATGTTATCTTTCTCCTTACCAGAAGAACTTTGCCTTATGCCAGAGTAAATGTCATGTCAATTTGAATATTGTACTACAAATATCTTTGTGTTACTTCATTAAAAACAATTAAAAATGACTTTTATCTGGAATATGTATAAATGTGCATTATCACACACTAGCTTATTTATTTACCTGTTATCTAGAGAAAATACTCCTTAACCTCTTAACATGTGTACAA
>NW_011889189.1:490700-500215 GCF_000151845.1 Pteropus vampyrus
GGGCAGGGAATGTAAAATTTGTTTTCAGCATTTTGGAAGATGCCAAAAATTGTGCAGTAAGGCCTTCTTGGAATTAAATGGTCAATTGATATTTAGTTAGCTGACGTGTAAAACCTGGGATTCCCCGTCCATATGTTTCTTTTAAAAATCAAGGTAGGTAGCACCTTTAAATATTTGTTTTATTGAGAAAAATGTATTTCTCTTTAAGAATGACTTCATAGAGAAACTATTATTGCATGTAATTAGAAATAACAAGAGGGTGTATATGTGTCCATGGGTGCTCACATATCAGGGAGATTGAAGACAGAAAATTAAGCTAAATGATTAAGTTGTAAATCAACTGAGTTCTTTTTTTTTTTTTTTTATCTACTACTGTTTTGTTTCATTAAAATTGTTCTCCATGTAAATTATAACATTTAAGGTAAGGCAGATATCTACTTATTTTCTTTGACATTAATTGTTTGAATTTTCCAAACTTTAGACAGTTCATACTTAATATAAAAAAATCGGCCTTTAGGATGAGATCATGGTACCATGGCCTGCTAATGAATGTTACCTTTTGTTTTAGCAGTTCAGTTGGCTCTAAGCCATGGAAAAGTTTTTATTTCCCATCAGCTCCAAGGTGGGAGCCAAACCAAAGTTAAAGAAACATTTTCCAGCAGACATTTTTCTACAGATAATATCAACAGTCAAAGAGCATATGCTTATGCATTCTCTCTCTCTCTCTCTCCGCCCCCTCCCCCTTCTGGAAATATTAGACCAGGAAAAAGTATTGAAATACTGATAATGAAGGTAACTTTCATGTTAATAAAGGTGCTCCTATTAATCCTTCCTGGTCACATTATGGCTTTGAAGTTTGCTTACATTTTCAAATGTATCTGCTTCAGGTTGATTGAGGGAGGACCACTATTTCTCTATGTTAATATCGTCCAGGGCTTTTTTTTTTTTTTTGGCCATTTCTGGTTTATTTGGCCAGCCTATGATTTTTGAAGAATGAGGAAATGTAAACAATTATGACTGGCTTTTTTGAAATGTCTGTTAAAACCCTGGCCTCAAAAGATCTGCCAGTTCAGAAATTTAACAGCAGAAATGCGAAAGCTCAGCATTGGAAGTTGAGTGTGTGAGAGATGGTGCCAGTTGGACCACTTTGCTATAAATACCTACTCACCTCAAACCTTTCCCTTGCTGAGTGATCCACCGTACTAACAGTAGGATCCACTTAATGACATGTGAGTCAACAGCTTATGTGGCACGCCCACTCTGTGCCAAACAGCATGGCAGGTACTTTTCCAGGCTTCCTGCACAAAGCAAAAGAGACTGGAAAGTATATTTTCCCCAACCACTTGCTCCACTATCTAAATCTACTCAGTTGGAATCTCTAAACCAAGAGGCATGGCCAGATATATTTTTTAAAAGTTATGTGCTCCTGGATAACAATCACTTTTTCAATACTGCTGAGAAATTTAAGGGAACATAGTATTTTTGCCATAACTTCTCAATCTACATAGAAGATGCATTTTTTTTTTCCTAAGGATAAAACCATCTGGAAATCTTCACATGCTCCAGACTCTCATATGGAGCTGGCTTTGCTTTCTCATTAGCATTGTGGATAAATTCTAAAACGTGATGTACAAAACGAAATAACTTTCTCACCTACTTAGTAACTATTTCCTATTCATAGTAGAAGGTAGAGTCACTCTGTTTCGTTAATAGTCCCCATTAGATTTCTGATTCAAAAATAATTGTTTCTCTCTAAATAACATTCCTTATAACTTCTGTTCTTTAAAAAAAATGCTACTTGATGTGCATAGATTATAATTAGCAGGTTTCCATTTACTATATACCTTCCATTTTGCTCTATCTCCACTATTAAAAATAGCCAGTTGGTAAAAGAATTAGTGTTATTTTTTAAGGATTCTTATACTGTGTATCAACAAATGTGGAGTTACAGTGATGACCTGGTTAAACTCATAACTATTTTATTTTTTGTGAGGAATTTTGTATTTTTTCATAATTTATTTCATTTTATTATCACCAAATAACTCCAAAGAGAGTACTCTCCAAATAACTCTAGTATCTTCTCTTTGAATTTCTAACCGATCCTTAGTTGTATCGCTGAAGAAAGATAGTGTCTATTATAATTAAGGCCTTTACTTTGTTCATTTAATTTTTTTTTTTTTAAGTGCAGTGAGTTTGATGTAGAAAACTTTTCTTATATAAATGGTAGTCCTCAGTCATAGCAAATGGCTAGACTAGCCTGTGTGGATATAATTTTATAAACTATCAGCACATGAAAGTGGTCCTAAAACTCCAAATGCTGTTACCTAGAACTTCATCCATGAATTGCTTGCATTGTTCTAGGAAACAGGGAAAATTGACGGTCAGTCTTAGCCTGTGTTATATTTTGACAGCATGAATGAGTCAAGCAAGCAGACTGTTTAATAGTACAAAGGAAAGGGCTTCTAAGGAAGTCATTCTTATGACTAGCTGAAAAATATTTTTCTTAGTAACGGTTCTGGAGAAAAACAGGTCACCGCTGGAGGAAAAATGAAATCTCAAGTTACATGTATTCTGAAAGTGATTTGATCACTAAAATGTGTTTATCTTATGACAAAACTCCTTAAAATGATACTGCTTTATACATGTACAATTATTTAATAACTGTTGTCTTCGACTTCAACAAGAAATTATGTAACAGCGTTACCCATTTTGATTCAACCACTGTGGTAGAACTTTGGCCATCTTATTTCTTAAACTGTGTGTGTGTGTGTGTGTGTGTGTGTGTGTGTGTGTAGCACAAATAAAACTGCATCATCACAGACTTAAAGGTGAAATGCACTAGGCTTATAAAATTACTGCAAATTTATTCCAGTGTGGTTCTAAATGGCATCTAAATGAAAATAGGACGTGATTGATAGAAAATCATTTGTTTGCGGGTTTACAGATCCTATTCTAGGTGGTTTGAAAAGATACATTGTCCAGCAGTAACCCTTCACCCAGTGACATAATACTCAGTGTGAGCTTGATGGATGCCAACCACTGGGTTTATCATTATTGCATAGATCTTTGTAAGGATAAGAGTGCAAGTCTCGTTTCTAAGCCGTGACTAGCTATTATATCAATTGGAAGAACAGAAATAAAATCAATACAGATTCAAAAAATGACACCCTACAGTCATTCACAGATTGCAGCCAGCTTTCAAATTGTAATATCCTGGCTAAGTTAAGTACCCCTAATTATTATGATTTTTCAATATCTGGTTCATATTTAAAGTTTGGAGTATAACCTACCAATCTTATTTTTATTTTCACAATTGGAAGTTTCTAGCATTTTTGAAGTGACTTTAAAGAAAATCAAGATTCAGCTGTGGTTCCACTTAGGTCAAGTTTTTACTAGAGTAACTGTTGTAGAAGCAAATCATTGAGTAGCCAAGCCTCCACCACAATGAAAGCTTTATAAAAAATTTTAAGAATGAAAACTTCAGGTGCTAGATTTTTCCATGAAAAACCTGACTTTTTTTCTTGTCTATTTTTAAGATTTTGCATTTTAAATGATTGTTCAAGTAATGTTCAAGGGTTTTGCTTGATACTTGGAGATAACTTTTTTCTTTTATCACTTTCAACAACGGACTCCAGTGATCCATAGATTCTTGTGATTGCGGTTGTAAGAGTCTTTAGAAATACTGTTGTGAAATCCATTTGTTTTACAGATTTGGAAACCAGGGACTCACTGGTGAGGTTAGGGCTCAGTCGTATTTATAAAGATCCTGAGATCACAAAGACTCTTTAAATACGACTAATCAATTGATCACCGCAAAAACTGGAATATGTTGTCTCTAAATTCATGACAATGGCATTACTGACACACCTGCTTGATAAAGACAGCTGTTAAGGTCTAGTTACTGCTGTTCTCTGCTAATGAGGTAGATAAGTTTTTTTGACTATTCTGATTTCTTGATTACTGGTTGCATTAAAGATTTATAGTGTTTTGCTACGTAAAGCAGGCTCTCCAAAGAGAAAAACAAAGTAAGCATGTATATACCTAACTTAATTATAATATTTTCTAATATAAAGGATGTATGAGACATTACAATTTAAAATTATAATAAAATATACAATATTCTATATTTTAAATTCTATATAGCCAGTTGAGTCTTACAGAATACTTCTTTTTTTGCAAATTTTGCATCTGTAGCCAACCTCTGGTTGCTAGTGACAGATGACTTTAGTTGTTTTTGTGCTCTTACTTGTAAGAGGCCCTCAAATAAGATATACTTCATGAAACGAATAACTTTTCTTCAATACATTTCTCCACCATTTTATGTATCATAATAAATCACATTATGCCTGATTTTACAGTTCATTTGTGCATTTTTTCCCCACTAGTTTATAAGCTCCTTCAGAATGGGAAGCTTACATTAATCACTTCTGTACATTTGGTGTTTTGAATATACTTGGTATTCCTTAAATGTTTAGTGAATTGAAAGCAACATTTCTTCCTGACCATGACCAATAATTGTGAGCTCATTTTATGTGCTTTTAAATTCAACTTTAGAGAATTTTTTTCATGTAATGGATCATTTGTTGGGTAGCAACCTATAAACTATTCATAAACTATTTCTCTTAAGAAATACAGCACCCTTCATTTATGGTGGAACTCATCCAGTTAAATTGATCTGGCATTATAATGGACTATTTATGTTTTTTGATGTAAATTTTGAGAACAGGCCTTTATCTGGGTGCATGCTATGTTGTGTGTGTTACCTAGTGCAAGCAGCACATTAGGGACCTGGTCAGGCTTCCTGGTATGATAGCTGTATATACAGCCCCGCATCTCAGAGGGGGAATACGAAATTCATTGGTGCAGTGCCACAGTTATTTTGATAATATTAACTCCCTGTTAGTAAGAACGCCTCCTTGGAAAAGTATGGAAAAGTATCACCCTTACATGGACTAATATTTACCTTTAAAAAGTTGCATCGGGAAAAGTGGAGAAGTGATACAACCAGAATAGCAACATTATCAGTGTATTGTGAGGCACATTCTGGCAACCAGAGACAACTATAATTTTTGTTGTTTTTATTATAGAACTAAAACAGTAACAAAGATACATGATATTTGTAGGGAGATCCATGTATTTCTGTTATACTTAAATTTCTCCTCACTCTAATTTTAGAAAAAAAAAAAATTGTTTTGTTTTCCCGGAGTGAAAACTTTACAGCGTTGCAAATCTTCAATCTGAAATAGAAAGTCTAAGCTTCTGAAAAGTATAAATGCCTGGATCTGCCACTTGTTAACCTGCTCATTATTTTTTTCCTCCAACAATTATTTTAGGAGCCGTAGGACATAAACAGTTTTAAAGAGAATTAAAAAGTTCTGGAGAGTCAAAAATGATCCAGATTGTGTGTTAATGCCAGTAGTCGCACCAATTAAGAAATTTACATTTATTCACTTTTAAGAGGATCATCAGGAGGGATGAAAAATTTCGTACTTCAGGCTGATTAAGGGTTAGAGTGGAATAATTATGTAGCTTGTAACAAATGCTACAAATTCCACTTGAACATTAAGATACGCTACTCATTGAGACTTATTGTCTTTCTTCATGGAGCTTCACAATTTGTAAATGTCATCTACTTAGAGAATAAGTTCTGCTGATCCATTATTTTAGATTTGGCATGCTTTCAGAGAAGGTAAGGCCTTGATGATAATCTTAAAAAGATATGGACTCTATAGACTATCTTTTCTTGGCATGAAGCCTAGTACTTATTCCTCATATTGTGCGCAGAAAAGATGAGTGTAGTGCACACTTTGTCCAATATTTTGTTTGTTGATAATCATGAGGCTAGTCCGGTTTTTTAAATTTGCAATTTGGAAAATAATTAAAATGCTTAAGAGACATCGGATGGAACTTGGGTTGCTATTCTCCATCATCAGAATTTTAAGGAGTTTTATATTAGTAACTGCATTTCTGTATTTCAAGTCTTGCTTCCTACTTGCATAACACACAGTATCATGTTAATTTTAAAAGAACATGTAGTCGGTTTAACTTTCAAACTAATGGGAAGAGGTAGTGATATTTATATTAGCTCAAGATTTTGTTCTTGTTTTAATCTGGACATATCAGTTATCACATAAGACTCTCTCTTAATCTTTAATCCAAAGCCTATTTATTGCTATTTTAAGTATGATTCTAATTAACCAGGTAATGCTACCATAGTACAGAAATATGAAAACACATACCTAACTTACTATTTCATTTTACTGCATAAAAATGTGGCTGTAGGAGAGACCCATTAGAACTCTGTCATATTCATAGTATAGACCATCATAGTTAGGTTTTTACTTTCATGCTCCCTGTCTGGAAGCTTTTTAAAAACAGAGGCTGTGCCTTAGTCATCCTTGAATCTCTAATGCCTACCCACAGGCCTTACACGTGGTGGGCTTCCAATCAATATTTATTATACTGAATTTAAAATGGGGCAAAATTCGGAATACCAGCTAGAATAGTTCCGGATCCATGCCATAAATTTCTTTGCCCCTACACTCAAGATTAAAAAAAAAACATGTGTTTAAACTAATTATAGTCATTACAGTTGTAAATTAAACCATATATTTCATTAAAAATTGACACGGTCACCTCTTTGAAAGGCCTCTTTCATTCAAGGAAATGAAAACTAGCATTGTATATGGAACACTAAAATTATTTGATTTGAATTTCTACTCCTCAACTAATTGGGATATCACAGAGATAAAAATATGTCAATTTAGTTAAGTAACAAAATTGATTGTCTGAGTTATTTTATGTACTAGGCAACAGTGTTGTCGATTGACTTTTTTTTTTAAGTTTTAATCACTTATTCTGTGAATTTTTCTCCCTTAAGGCAGTGGACTGAAAAGGTGCCTTTTTTTTTCCCTGCCATTTATAAACATTATGAGTAGAAATCAATAGTTAAATTGACCCAATAAAAGATGCCTGGCACCTACTATTGAGACAAGAAGAATATCAGAAAGCACACGTATGGACTCTAACAAGGCTCAAAAGCATCTTTTGCATGTGCGTTAAATAGTTTAAGACAGTACTAATGAACTGCATCTGTTCTATGGGGTCCATTCAGGCCAGGGTTCCCTAGCAGGTAGGCTGCTGGTTCATGAGAGCCAAATTAAATTACCGGTCAGCAACAGACTTGATACATGCCAAAAATGGGGACATACTGGTTTCAGGTTGCTAGACCTCTAAACAAATTTGTGTAGAATTTATCCTTATTTTTTGCTTTGCTAATTATCAGTTACTTCTCTTTAATATTATATTTGCATTCTATGTGAAAAATAGATTTTATGTTTTATTTAAAAATTATCTAGATATATTTATTCATTGGACACTTGTTAAATTATAACAACTTTATCAGGAGATAGTATTGCTATATTAATATTAATAATTCCAACTCCCTTTTATACCCATAAAATTCATCTAATTATGCTTATTCATTCAACACCATTTTTAAATAAATAATCTAAAGGAAAGCAATAATATAAATACACTAATAATAATTTGAATTCCAGATTATATATATATATATACACACATATATATATATGTTCTGCGATTGGCTTTTTTCCCCTTCTGATCAATATCATTTAAGACCTTTTATATGACAGGTTGTAAAGCACGAGGTTTGCAAAAATAATCCCCCACGTTTTTGATTATAATGTTTGTTGCTGACCCAAATCAAATAGTTTCCTTCAGCTGTGCTTTCATTTTCAACTTCTGTAGACAGAAAGAAATCCTCTTGTGTGCTTCCTGAGGGAAGACTAGTTTAACAGAAAATCACTTACTTACTAATCACAGTTCATTAATAACATTGAAAGAATACTTTTTAAATGTCAACTCTGTCATTCATAGAAAATGTATGTTTCCTTGAAGAATCTCTATGAATTACTCATTTATTCTCATTGCCTTTCATATGTTACATTATATTCCTTAGGAGGTCATTAATTTCAAATATAAATGAACTGTTACTTGCATACAGAGTCCTATAAACAACAGAAATAGCAGTTACACCTTTTCTTTGATTTATATGTTATCCTCCTGGTCATATAATTAGTCAGTTAATTTCACTCTCTACCTTATAGTTTGTCAAAGGCCATGGGCAGTGATCTGCTGGAGCTGGCTCACACAAGATCTCTTCCCTACTCCATGTTCAGTGACGTCATGTTGGCAACTTACATTGGCCATGGTGGGGGTACTGACACCATGGAAACTGGCAAATGCTACAATTCAGGGGTTCTCTCTTCCCCGAGAGCCTCTTCTTAAACACTTAGCAGCGTTCACCGTTTACAGTGTCATCTCTCCCTCTCTCTTTATTTTTAAATCGTCTGACTATGTGGAATAGCCATGTAGAATTTTATTTCCAGATATTTCCTTTCCACACTTGAAACACTCAGTGTGTCACTTAATATATCACTTGCCAACTGAGTGACTCAGCAAGTTACTTAGCCCTTCTTTCCTCCAGTCTCCTTATCTGTACGATAGAGATAATAATAGTACCTATCTAAGGATTAATGTGAAGTTGAATAAGAAATACATTTATCTCAGTATACTACCAAAATGCCTGGTACACAGTAAGTACTCAAGCAGTACTACCTCTTTTGTCTTTTTACCTAAATTAATAGAGATTTATCGATCCCTTACTAAAGTGCTTTTTAGCATTTTGCTGAATCCAGTGGGTCATTGACTGAGACCCAATGTTGGTAACATTGAGTATTAGCCACAGTGTCCTGTGGCAAAAGACTTTCTCTTTGCTGTTCCAACATAATATCCTTTGTTCTGTCTTTCTGCTTATAACATTTTTTCCTATTTTTTTGGAAACTTTTTTTTTCATATTTAGATTTAGTTTAGATATTACCTCCTCTAGGAAGCTTCTGCTCACTCCAGGCCCGGCCATGCTGTTGTCCTGCCTCTTTGTTTCTGTAAAATACCCAGTTCATATTGCTATGACATGTGCCATATTGGCACATGGATCATAATTATGCATCTCACTCTCTCTGGATTTGAATGTGTGGCCTGCAACTTACTATCTTTGTGTTCTTACTGTTTAGTGAAATACTTGACAAATAATAGGCCCACTAGAAATATATGTTGAATGGTTGTTGGTTGAAGGAATGAGGCATGGATTTTGCTCATAGAGACCCATTACTTATTTGAAGAGGTAATACATACACATGTGACATGAACGTGAACAAGAGAACATTTTAATAATGATATCTATATTTTCAGAGTTTTAAAGTTTATAATTCATTTTCACATATATATGATTTTAGGCAGTAGGTAAGCCAGTTTTTTCTGTTACAGATATAGACATCTATGTTCACAGACGTAAATGAATTGAGTTAGGTCAGCCAGATCAGATTTAAGCATTAAAGTCCAGCTTGTCAACCAGGGTTTGTGATCCTGGATCAGAAATGTAAGAGTAAGTTAGGTTGTTTTTCTGGATATTCTCTTTCTTTCTACCTTTCTTT
>NW_011889189.1:500525-513942 GCF_000151845.1 Pteropus vampyrus
CTTTCTTTCTTTCTTTCCTTCTTTCTTTCTTTCAGGGTAGTAGCTTTTTAAAATTATTGTACCTATTTTGAAACCCAAAATTAGAGAAAACATAATAACAACCTCTATGTATGTATAGGTCAGCATTTTGTATGCATGTATCCATGTACATCAGTCAATAGTTTATCCATCTTATTTTATTTATTACTATCCACATGTATTTTAAAAACAAATCCCTAATATATTTTAAAACAAATCTCAGACATCATTTACCAGTAAATTCTTTAGTATCTCTCTCTAACAGATAAGAACATGTTTTAAATGTAACTCTATTTCCAAATCTAGCAAAATTGACAGTAATTCATTATATCACTTAATACCACTTTTATCCAATTTTTCCCAATTGTCACAGCAATATCTTTTTTATAGGTGGATTACTCAGATTTACACATTTTATTTGGATGTTATATCTTTTAAGATTATTTTAATCTATGATAGTTCCTGTTCCCCTTTTCCCCCATGCCTTTTGTTTGTTGAAAAATTCAGGTCATTGTTCTAGAGAAGGTCTGAGATTCTGAATTTAGCTAATTGCTTCCCTATTGTGTCACTTAACTTGTTACTCTGTCACTCGTTTTTTGTAGACTGGAAATTAAAGCTAGACTTGAGTTCATTTAGTGTCACTTATTATTATTTGGTGAGAACACATGCTCGATGGTGCTGTGCACTTCTGATTACATCACGTCAGTAGGGCATAATTTTATTTGTCCCCACTGTTAGCGACGCTGAAATCTATCAGTGAGTTCAGGTGAGCCTGAGCCAACCCCAGTAAAGTTCTCTATCTGAATTGGATCCAGTGATTTCACCCCACTGTTGATCATTTCATAGCTCCATGATTTTTTAAAGGGTTTTTAAATATATTATTCCTGCTGTATTTATTACTTGGAATTTTTCTATAAAGAACTTTTCCTTAGCAACTGTTTGGCAACTCCACAATACAGTTTCTATCACAGAGGTGGGGGAAATGCATGATTTTATACATTTTGAGAATCAGACATTAACTTCTAGTATGAGATCTAAATAAAATTATAGATATATTCAAAGTAGTCTAACAAATTTTTACAAAGTTTCCCCTTGAGGAAGTTCTTTGACCTATGGTTCCAAGAAATCCCCTTTCCTTCCTTTATTTATTTATTTTTACCATAAAAATACCTCCGCATGATGGAATTTATTCACTCAGAAGATATTTATCGAGCATATTTTTTTTTTTTTTTTTGGCAGGCAGTGTGTTAGCAGCTGTGGATATAGACATGTACTCCGGTTTTTCATAGAATATATAGTTTATTTGCTACTCACAATGTGATGCGATTAAAAAATAAGTATATGAATCTATTTTTGCTTACTATAATACTTGGTGTCCTAATCTATACATTTTATCAATATTTTTAGCTGATTTTAGAGTCTCTGGCCCTAATGTCAAGATAGGAACAGTAAAGAGATTTGAAAATTAAGTTGTTACTGATGACTCAAAGGAAAATGAATTGTCTTTATATAGGGCACTGTATATGACAAACAAGGAAGTTTTTATTATTTGAAAAAATAAGATGGAATAATGGGGATACCCTAAGACTAAAAGTAAACGATGAGATCCTGTGCTATTTTAACATAAGCAAATAGTCGAACTAAATTTGACTTCTGTTTTCAGGAAGTGAGGATGACATTTTATGGATGTCTTTATCTCCTATAATTAAAGTGTATTTTGTTAGGATTTTTAAAGACGTTTTTGAATTTTAGTAAATGTACAATTTCTAAAGCCTTTGGAACATATTCTTGTGTGACTAGCCAGTATAAATGGGATTAGTTAGACACCCCTTTTTCTAAAGGATTCTATGATTATGAGATAATGAACATGATATAATATTGAATTCACTAAAAATAATGTGTAAATCAGAGGTTATGATTTATATTGTTTTGTTAGGCACGTGATAATGTTATAGATTTTAGAGTATATAAATTATCATAATTTTAAAGCTCTTCTCAGATGTTTTCTCTAGGATAGAAACTCTATTCTTTTACTCATGTTCAGTTAGTATGATATAGCTATTGTTATTTGAGATTGGGGTAGAAGGCAAATCCTTGGCATATAATTAAAAGTATTTTTTTTTTTTTTTGCATTTGAAAATCAGAAAGATGGAAAAGCTTTATATTCTCTTTGTAAGTCTGTGCTAACATGTTTTATGATGTTATGGAGATATGCTGGGAAGCCAGAGAGTTTTAGAAATAGTTGTGTTATGTTTGCTTTGCTAGCATCTTATTAGGAAATTTGAAAAGAGACCAAAAACCTAAGCCTTTTAATTGTGGTATCTGGTAACCAAGGATCAGATTGAATTTAAATTTGAAGATCAACAAGTGGATATTTATGTTATGTCAGTTGAAAGAATAGTTGCATTTTTGACTTGAGGAAAAAGCTTAATCTGAATGGCACAAAAGTTGAAAAGTTTACTGATACATGAATATTGACTACTTTAACCTGATGAGAACAGAAGGCTAGCATCGAAGATACAGTAGTAAAATTCTAAAAGGAGTTGGCGAAAAGTAAATGTTACATAACATGAAAAGAATACCAGGGGAAAAACTGACAGAGTAGAATAACAGGAAGATTAGTCATTTCTGGAAGAAAAAAGAAAAAAAACGTGGGGAGCAGGGGAAGAAATATTTTAAACAGGAATATAGACCTGGAAGTGCCAATGTTAAAAGACAGATATAAGCTAATTTAGGAGCGAAACTAAGCTTTCATAAAATGGCTAATATTAGTCACATTTAATTATAAAACATAAAGTTTGTATTAACAACAAACAAAAACCAAAATGAGGAAATTTTCTGTTAGGGATTAAGAGAATGCTGTAAAAATAAAAGGGTGATATTTACTCCTTAGCTGAACTGACTTGGCTTAGGCCAGACAGAAATGTCAGACGTGCATAAAGAAAATGTATTTCTTTTAAAACAAACTAATGTTCTGGTATGTTCAAGTGTTGGATAAAAATACAAGTGTTCTGGACATTTTAAAACCTGTCTGGTTTGAAGTAATTTTCACTTATATGTTTACTTATCTGACAACTGAATACTAAGAATCTCTAAATATTTTAAGAATTATTTCTATATATTCTTGAAAATATAAATTGTAATATATAAATTGTAACTGTATATATTACATAAAAGTATGTAACAGACTCTATAACAGAAAACAAGAAAGTAAACGTGTGTGTGTGTGTGGATGGAATCACATTAATCCCTAGTTTCTACCCAAGGGATTAGGGGCATTTATGGAACAGATTTTGCTGAACATATTTTTCATCTTCTCTGAGTGTTCTCATCTGTCAAATGGGAATAATAATATACCTGCCTCAAAGTTGTGTAATGAGAATTTACTGAAACGGTAAATATAAGCATATACCTGACATGGAAGTAGCACTTTGTTCTTTTAATTTACAATCCTGTATCCAGATATGGAAGACGGGTTTGTATGATGCATTGCCAGTTAACACATGAGAAGATGGACAGTTGCAGTAGCAGCTCTTACTGATGTCTTGATATCTTAAAATGTCATTTGATAGGTTACGTATGAATTCATAATTGACAGATATAAAACTATTACTTCTGTTGGCCATCCTTTAGTAACTCCAGTAAATGATAAAATAATGCATTTTAAATAAAGAGACATCTCTAGGGTTACATAAGCATAACATTAGGACAAAAATCTCATTTGAAGATAATCAGAAAAAAATGTTATTATTTAATTGCAGAAGATGGCTTATATATATTGAAATAAATATATCAAAATTATCTAATTTAGAAACCGAAGACGTCTCTTATTTTATGTAACTATATGGAATATATCATTCTGTATCACTGAATTCATAGAAATGCGATATGCAATTGAGTAAGCATTTTCTGTTGATTTTATGATAAACTGCAAAACTTTCATGGTTCTACCTGCACTTACTCTGCTCAGATAAATTCTAACTCCAGTACAAAACAAGCAATATATGTGAACACCAAATACTGCTAAAAAATCTCTTTTTCTGTCTCTTTCCTCTCTTCTTCTCTCCGCCCTTACTCACAAAAACACAGACACCCTCCCCGCCCTGCCCCTCCCCGCTGCCCACTGTCCCCCCAGGAACAACTGCATAGGAAATGTTTATTTTCCAAACTACAGAAAACAAACGTTATCTCAAACACTGAAAGTTCTTCCTTTTCCTGGTTTGGAAACACGAAGTCATATTGAATTGCTTGTAGATTTTCTTTAGCCAGCGTTTAGGTTTATTTAAAGCGTAAAGTTGTGAGAACAAAATGACTCAGGAATTTATAATGCACAATTAGAGCTTTTCACTTTTAGGTCACCAGTTTATATTTGGTAGACTTGGTATTAGTTAAGGATTGGTTATAGTTGGTATGTTGTTTGGTTTCCAGAAGAAGCTGGAGAGCTCACATCAACCTCATCTATTTTGACCTGAGTATGGTCTAGATACTTATTAATATATTTATTTCCAGATAAAGCCAAGTTCAAGGAATTAAAGAGAGTAGACCTTGTTCGAATTGATGAATAAGAAGCTGTTAATTTATTCATCTGCGTACATAACTTCTGATAATTGGTATCTTTCTAAAAGTGAAGTGTCGAAATGATCAGAAACTTGTATTTCTATGCTTTTAATTGCACTGTCATTGAAATCAGCAAGAAATAAGAATTGTAACTGCAGTAGACAAGTTGAGCTGTCAGAAAAAAAAGTTCAAATATGTAATTTGAATACATAAATGAATCATGATCTTCCTAGGATATCACTTAGTAGTGCCAAGGTCATAAAAATCATTTGTTATGATCTATCTTATGTAAAAGCCCATTGGGTTCACTTTGTTTTGCACATCCAAACGATATCAAAATGTATTTAGAATTTTCGAATAACTTTTATGTTCATTCAAGACAGATAAATTTAAATCTTCTTGTTAGCCAAAGAGTAAATCAAGCTTACGTAGGGACAATGTATAATAACCACTACTCAAGAATTCTGCAAAGAAGATAGTTCTCTAGAAAATAGGTAAAGAATTTATATCTTTCTTCAATGGAAACTTTTGATTATAAAAGGAATTGAGGGTAAATAGATTCCAATGTATCACCCCAAGCTTTGCCACATGGGCACCTGAATTTCTACTTGCTAAATGCCATGAAATGCTGCATTCCTTATAGCTTTGTGGTTAAAGTCTACCAGAGGGTAGACACCCTTACCATAACTATTTTTTTTCTGAAGTTTTCATGGTTTCTTGTGCTAATTTATATTAGGTTAAAGCCAAAAAAGCTGAAGCTAGCTAAAATTAATCCAGAGAGGCAGACTTGCTGCCAAATTAGAGAGATCAGATTCAGTATTCTTCATTGGTTTCTGAATTACATTTGAGGCACTAGATGCTTGATTTGAGTTGTGTGAGATTATCCAGGAGGCTTTATATCCTCAAGAGTGAATTCAAAGAAAGTCATTTCAGCTGCTGAATATTCAAGGAAGTCTCTTGGTCTAGGGTCGGTTCAGCCCATATCGCAAGGGATGATTCTTGAATTTCTGAAGCTTCCTTTAAGCTCACAATTATTGCCTTGACCCTGCACATAATTAAGTTTACTTGCCAATAATGAGAATAAAATATAAGTATGATTGCCAGCAATGGTAATCCCCCAAAACGGAATGACCAACACTGATGACACTTATGTTACTTTTAGCACCTTCGAAGATATGATACACTTGGAAAAAAAGTTTGAAAAATGAATTTGTCCTTGATTTTTCTGAAATCTGTGAATCTCATGTTTGTTAATTCCGTAAATTAGTAAGCATCATTAAGAGAAATGGTTGTAGAATTGTGTATTATACAAACTTAAGTACTTCATACATATTAAGTTTCGAAAAGAGACAGGGATCCCTCTCCCACTGGGGTTCCAGCCAGAACTGTCATTCCTTATTCTCTTCAGTCTAATACGCCACAACTTTCAGGAGGTGGCAGAGGGCAGGTATAGGCTTAAAACCACAACTTCAGGAGCTGTATTCCCTGGATCTAAAGCTTACATTTGCTGTTGTTTGACTTCTGGCAATTTACCTAACACTCTATGCCTCCTGTTCCTTAGATACGCCCCACTGAATGGGAGCCAGTCCACCGCGTTGGGTTGTCTTGATTCTGAAATACATATATAGATGTAAAGGACATGGAATTTCAGGACATACAATAAGTACCATATGTTAGCTATTATTAAATCTTAATTTTATGTAAATATTTTCTAATGTCTTGTCTTGTTAAAGGTAAACTTGCAATACACAAATAAATTAAAACCCAAAGCAATGTTGCAGTTTTAGCGAAATGTTTATGAGCTCCAGTTCTAGAACTGTACAACCCAGGTTCAGATCCCTTGCGAGCTGTGACCTTAAACATGTGATGTAACCTCACCAAGCCATAGTTTCCTTATTTGTAAAACAGAGCAGTGATAGTATCTGATCCATAGTTGTTGTGAAAATTAAATGGATAACAGATGTAAAGCACTGAGAACAGTGTCCGGCATTCATGAGCATTCAGTGTGTTAGCTATTGTTCTTATTACTTTAATGGTGAAATGAACATTAATACATGAGAAACATATTATACTCAGAATCTATGTGTGTAGGGTTTCAATTTTGCTAATTAGAATTGTTATCCTCTACTGTGTGGAAAACACATGCTTTGGTGTTTATAATTCTCTAATAAGTAAATTTGCTTATGTGGAAAATGTTTTTCACTTATCCTTTGTGAAGATATTTAAATTTTTAAAAAATCTCTAGATACTTCTTATATCAATAGGATTTTAGCTCTGGATAAATTAGTTAAGTAATAAATAAAAAATAAATGCTTTATTAATGATCTTACGTGCTAGCTTTGTTGTCTGGCCACGTTCTGGCCACTCACTAAGCTGAACACCACACGAAAGAAAAGCAAACTCATAACATCAAAAATGGGAATAAAATATAGAAGCAAAGAAGTCATTGCTCCTTCTGTAAAATGAAAATCATAAGACCTGGTATTTCCCCATCTGTTGGCAGTGTTGTAAAGATTATGAAAGCATTAGCATTTGCAAAAAGTGATTCTATGCCAAGAAGGCACATAATATTAGGAAAGAAATGACCAAAATTGCATGATGGCATTTATTTCATATGGCAACATCCTTCCTTTCATTAACAGGAAATTTTAGGGCACTCCACTTGCTTACTAGGAGTGAGAAGGGTTAATGAAAATTTAAAAAGGATTCATCAAGGCTTCTTTATAATAAAGTCAACCTTTGAGAACGTTTCCATAGAATTATAACCTTAGAATTTCACAGTAACTGTATTTATCACGTTGTTTGGGAACAGATTTTAAACATGATAACAGGAAAACACCTGTTTTGACAGTCTGTGCGAAAGGTGCAAACATACTAGTAAACTCTGTCTAGGTGTAGAGTAAACAGAATGCTTGGCTAGCATCCTGCAAGGAGTCGGGTCTAAATGGTCTGCTCCAGCTTCTGCTGCTGCTGCTGCTGCTAATATTACTGGGAAGGAAAAGTGGCTGACCTGGCATATCCTCTACTCTTGGTGCTGCAGCAGTCACTCGGGAAATGTTGTTTAAGGGGAACCTTCTGGATCCTTTTCATGGCACCAAGGCAAGAAGAAGCTGTATCTTATCTATTGAAGATAAAGCATGGAGTTGGCTAATGGATGCTGGTGAGTGAATAAGGCAAATGGGGAGCCAGTTTACTGATATCTTTCGGGTAGACCTGCTCTCTCAAGGACTGAGATGGCATCCATGGGAAAATGGCCTCCGATAATCTGAACATCAGAATGTTGTTTTAGAGAGGAACCATAGTTTTAACACTAGTAACCTGATTTGTGATCCTGTATGTGTTCCATAAATAAAGTTTATATTTGTTCCCAGATTTACTACTGGAAAATAGTAATCCTGAAGTTTGTTAGGTACCTCAGCACATGGAGCATGGTTTCCCATATAATTTCTGTCACTATTTAATCTTTACTCTTGTTTTTCACTTGACTCACAGTAATTTAAAAAAATGACTTTCTAGTATTTGAAAGAAGTTATTCCTTCTTTCAATTCTAAATATGCATCTTCTTTTTCACAACACTATATAATTTTAAATTAAGAAATTTAACATGCATAATTTAATTCTTGCCATAATATTCTTTTCAATTCAAGATAATTATGTAAGTGAATGTATAAGATATTGGTTATATTGGTCAGATAGTTGCTCAGGGTGGATCTTGGACATAGCAATAAAGAACTTAATTGCTAATATATTTATATACCAGTACAAGGTAGTTTTCTTGAGCAGCTTTCTTTATTGACCAAGTGAATAATTTGAATGAGCTATCTCAGTTTTTCTCACTCTAAATTTTCTCACTCTAAAACTTTTTTCCCTAAAACAGAGGCCATTTTTGACAAAAGCTTGCTATGTGATTTGAAATGCATATATATACACACATATATATATATATGTATATATATAGATAGATATAGATAGATAGATATGTATATCTATCTATTTATATATATCTTCCACCTTATAATTTCCAACAGACATGAATATGTGCTAATTAATAGCTTACTCTTGTCTTTCGTTAAACGATTGGAAGATACAGAAATATTATATTTGCCATAGAGGTGTAGATCAAGTTTTCCCAGAATAATTAATCTACGATTAATAGGTATTTTGTAATAAAGGTAGACCATTTAGTTTAGGCCTTTGCTGCATCGTAATAAAGGCTCTGACAATTCATGCAGGAATTCACCTTTTAACTTCATTTTGACTTTTAAGAAATTTACTTGACCATAATTCCTCCCTCTACCCCCAACACACACATACTTTTTGAGGAATACCTTTTCACATGTGGTACCACCATTGGGCCAATAAATATTTATTGAGCACCTACTGTGTTGCCAGGCTAATAGGTGATACAATTGAGCATATTTATCAGAAATGTCTTTTCTTGTGATGCTTAGCAGTAGGAAAATACTGGTTTAGATTATCTGGTTTTATTAATTTAGTAAGATACTTTAGTAGCAATATAATGCATATTTTTCAAAAGCCAGTACAAATTATTCTCTTAACACTGAAAATAATCCTGACGTATCATATAATATAAAGAGCTTTATAAATGAATGAATGCACTCTGTCACTTCACATTGGCACTATTTATTTATTCACTTCCTGTCTTCCACATTTTTTTGTTGTTTTGTTTTAGTTTTTGTTGCTTAGATTGTTGAAACTGATTTTTATGAGTGGAATTGAGAACAGAAATCAGAAGAACAGACTGTAATTGGTTTTTTAAAATATTTAAAGTTAGACTATTACATTAAAAAAAAATCGACTACAATTTGGTTTTTACATAATGGCTCACTCAGTATTTTCCTACCGATAGCTATCATATTGACAAAGTTATGTTTTAAAAAATTAAGTTTTAGTTCAAATCAATATCTAAACTAGGCTCTGTTTATACAATGAAAGTGTTTTTAAAGGGAAATTTAGATTCCTCATCTTCTTTCCTTACAAAAATCTCAGTTCTCTCAAATTTGAAATGCTGCCTAGGTAATATTTACTATTTTGTATAAGTTATTTTATTTTGTAAAAATGTCTGACAGTAATTTACTGGATATGTGAGTTTACCCAAACAAGATCTGCTTTTATTGTACATATTATTAACTATATATGTAATAGAATTACCATATGTGTGTGTGTGAGTGTGTGTGTGTGTGTATAAAAAAAAATGAGGTGAGGGATGGAAGTCAACATTTTCCAACATAAGGTTATTTCAGCTATTTGACACCAAATTAAATAGATTTATTACTATTTTAGTTAACTTAGATTAAAAAAAATGCCTGAAGTCAAGAATTACATGTACATAACTGCTATCAGGCAGTAGAATGTCTTCTTATTTAATTCTAAAACAAGTAGAAAATCCTGGTGAATTTGTTTCTAGTCTTGAAAAAGTGACAGTTCCTAAATGCGTCTGATTGTTTTTATTTTCACGCACATTAGGGATTATTAAAGTTCCGTCAGAGTTTATATTTAATCTCTGACTTGATTTTATCCAGCTCATTAAAATTGTCTTAGGGTCTGTCTCTTGTAGCTGTTTAATATTTATTATTCACTGGACTACTGAAGATGAGGTCCTGAGGGCTTTTGAGCAGTTAAAGAGCTGTGAATAGTGGTTAACAAGCAATGAGTATCTCCATGGAACATGTAACATTGTGAAGCCCAGCTTCAGGAGAATCTTAGTCGTTTATCTGACAGTGCATGAGAACCTACTGAGTTAATCATATTTCCCTTTCTCCTTTTTTTCTTTTTCCCTTTTCTTCTGTCTCTCCCTCTTCTCATGTCTGAACATTCTTCATCTCTTGCTTCTTCATGTTCTGATCTCACTGAATTCCTTCAGTCTCCCTCATCTGACCAAAATAGAAAGTGATGTATTTGATAAAACATGTGTTGTATGTATTTCAAAGCAATTTTAATTCTTTTTGAATTTAAAAATCAGCTGAATCTACCCTTCTCTCTGTCTTTTCTTTTTCCCCTCCAATAACGGACGACTTTGCCTTTTAATTTCTGTTACCTTGTTGATCAGCACCCTGTGACTTTTTATATTTGTAAATTTCCTTGTCTTAATATAAATGTTATAATGGCAAGATTTAGGAATTTTATGAAATGTACTAGATTTTTTATCCTCAAATACAGTAGGCATACTATAATATGTCTTCCTTACTTTTCTTTCTAGAACTAGAGCTCCATATCCCCTCTCAACTGTGTTTTTGGCTGTCTTATGGGATGCTAGAATGGCCTATCTTCATGTATTTTGTTGCATTTCGCCATTGCTTCTTGTGTTCTGTCGGGGAATTTTGGTGATTCTTTTCAAGCGCTACCTGAGCTCTGTGCTAGTTGTCCCCCTCCCCCCAGGGTTTCCTGCTGTGTGGCCCTGTCTCCACTCCCTTGGCCCTGTCTATTGACAGAGCCTCGTGTTCTGATGGCTGCCTCTAAACCCCTGTGAGGGCGGGAATATTCCTCCCCCCTGCTGCTACAATTGAGCCCAGTGCTGGGTACCACGTTGCCTTCTACACTTGCTTTTCAGTTGTTAAGGCTTCCCAAGCTTTGGCTGCGGCTCAGTGATCCTGCTGTCCAAACCCTGGAGCTCTCCTAGCCTCGACACTCAGTGGTAGCAGCAGGTGTGGGGATTTCTCCAAGCCCTTAAGACCCTGGGAGCAAGAGAATGGCCGTTTGACATAGACCTCAGGAGTTTTCAGAGCACCAAGAAACCTCTCCAGAAGATATGTGAAGGTAAGATTCTGATTTCTCTAGGCAGCAATTTAAGAAGCTACAAATCCCTATAGTCATGGGTTTAATGTAGACTAAATAGCATTGGAATCTATGAAGCACTTTTTCTCTCTTTCACAGACTACATTGTCTATCAAATAAGGGAACTCTTGTCGAGAATTGAAACTGTTAAAAATGAAATGGAAATGATTTCTTTCTCCCCTATGAAATGTCGCCTTCACCCATCTGTGGAAATGATTTCTTTCTCCAAACGCCTGTTTTATTTACCTCTTTGTTAATGTTTAAAACCAGAAACATTAAATGATTATCTCCTCAAATTCTTAAACTCAAATTCCTAAACCCGTAATTAATTCAAAAGGAGTAGGAAGAGCAGCTCAGATCTTGGTAGTGCTAGGATATGTTATTGTCCTTTGTCAAAAATTATTGCTCAGTGTTCTAAATGTAGCGGCCTCTTCTTTTAGGGCTTTATTCTCACTTTTTAAAAGGGGATGATTCTCCTGCCCCTATTTTCTGGGGGCAAAAAACTCACTCCATATGGGTGTCAGTAACCTGGGTGAAGGATATATGTGAGGTGTTTGTGTGTGCATGAGGGGTGGAGAGAGATCAGCATCTTGAAGTGAACAACACACATCACCTCTTCAGCATTTTAGCTTTTGTGGCAACACTTATGTATTTAAAACCCTTCATTGATTGCCCTACCTCCCTTCATAGGCACTAATCTGTGAAGTGATATTAAGACACCTCTTCTCATATGAGGTCTTTAGTGGCCATAATGTCAATTCATGTCTTCTCTTTTCCCCTTCGTTTTCTTTTTAATGGACTTTATCTTGTAATTGATTCCCCATAGTTGAAATCAAAGCTGTTAGCTTATTGTCACACTGAAACACTTTCATTTCAAAAACTGAAAATGTAACTGATGTTTTAAAGATAAAAAGAGCATTTACTAATAGCTGTACAAAATGGAAAATAAGACTTATCTTTGATAGTGCTTATTTAAGGTGCTTATTTTTAAAAATGTGTTCAACAAAGTGACTTATTTACACCTAAAAATATCTAGCTTTCATTCTTTCTAAACTTCAAAGTAATAAGTAAATATAATGTTTTGAAATCTTTCTACTGCATTAAACTGGATAATTGATTTCATATGTAAAAATAGAAAAGGGAAATTTTAATGCTTTGATTCTTAACATTTATAATAAGTTTATAGTTTTTGAAAATGTATGGTACAGTCTCGCAGTAAAAGTTTGCATTATTCTCAGGTTGGCCTATAAAGTGCATTTTTCCTTTTTTATTTTGTGTTTCCCTGGGACAAGAGATTAAACAGAACACACACACATAATTTTAAATGACTTAATTAAATATTCTCATAGATTGAATTTATTGAATTTATAAAGTTACCTTAAAACTTTAGGATAATGTAAAATATTTTAATGGAACATAGCGAATTAATGGTATTCATCATATTTAATATTTTCATGGACAAAGTAACTTCACAAAAGCAGGACACAATACAGTAATATTCAGAGTTTAGTAATTACTTTTTACAGCATACGGAAAAGATACATGATATCAAAAAATAGTGGTACTGTAAAGATCTTAGAAACTAGTTGAATAGAAAATCTATTGAATAAATAATGGTAATACCCTTTTACAGATAAGGAATCAGAAAACTAATAATTTAATTTCTAAAACCATGAGTCAAAACCAGAATCCAAGTCACCGAATTCTAATCTAGTGTCTTTGCTTTGTGTGATGCTATTTATTGAAGTTGCAATATATTTGAGGGGCAGTCAATGGATTTCATGGCTTGAAGAGATTTTCTTCAGTATCAGGTGTATCTAGGCATAACTGATAAGCATGGCTCACTTGTGCAATGTAGCCTGATTGAGGCCTTTAAAATTTTTGTTTTTATTTCTGCCTTGTTTAGTGGTAGCTTTCATTATATTAAGATTTTGAAAAGTACTGTGGAAGAACCATTAAAATTTGTGTTTGTAGAAGGTATAGAGCTTCTGGCATGCCATTTATTTCAGTTTGTAATGTAAATTGGGCAATTATCAAAAATTTTAAA
>NW_011889189.1:513992-529975 GCF_000151845.1 Pteropus vampyrus
TGTCAATTCATGTCTTCTCTTTTCCCCTTCGTTTTCTTTTTAATGGACTTTATCTTGTAATTGATTCCCCATAGTTGAAATCAAAGCTGTTAGCTTATTGTCACACTGAAACACTTTCATTTCAAAAACTGAAAATGTAACTGATGTTTTAAAGATAAAAAGAGCATTTACTAATAGCTGTACAAAATGGAAAATAAGACTTATCTTTGATAGTGCTTATTTAAGGTGCTTATTTTTAAAAATGTGTTCAACAAAGTGACTTATTTACACCTAAAAATATCTAGCTTTCATTCTTTCTAAACTTCAAAGTAATAAGTAAATATAATGTTTTGAAATCTTTCTACTGCATTAAACTGGATAATTGATTTCATATGTAAAAATAGAAAAGGGAAATTTTAATGCTTTGATTCTTAACATTTATAATAAGTTTACAGTTTTTGAAAATGTATGGTACAGTCTCGCAGTAAAAGTTTGCATTATTCTCAGGTTGGCCTATAAAGTGCATTTTTCCTTTTTTATTTTGTGTTTCCCTGGGACAAGAGATTAAACAGAACACACACACATAATTTTAAATGACTTAATTAAATATTCTCATAGATTGAATTTATTGAATTTATAAAGTTACCTTAAAACTTTAGGATAATGTAAAATATTTTAATGGAACATAGCGAATTAATGGTATTCATCATATTTAATATTTTCATGGACAAAGTAACTTCACAAAAGCAGGACACAATACAGTAATATTCAGAGTTTAGTAATTACTTTTTACAGCATACGGAAAAGATACATGATATCAAAAAATAGTGGTACTGTAAAGATCTTAGAAACTAGTTGAATAGAAAATCTATTGAATAAATAATGGTAATACCCTTTTACAGATAAGGAATCAGAAAACTAATAATTTAATTTCTAAAACCATGAGTCAAAACCAGAATCCAAGTCACCGAATTCTAATCTAGTGTCTTTGCTTTGTGTGATGCTATTTATTGAAGTTGCAATATATTTGAGGGGCAGTCAATGGATTTCATGGCTTGAAGAGATTTTCTTCAGTATCAGGTGTATCTAGGCATAACTGATAAGCATGGCTCACTTGTGCAATGTAGCCTGATTGAGGCCTTTAAAATTTTTGTTTTTATTTCTGCCTTGTTTAGTGGTAGCTTTCATTATATTAAGATTTTGAAAAGTACTGTGGAAGAACCATTAAAATTTGTGTTTGTAGAAGGTATAGAGCTTCTGGCATGCCATTTATTTCAGTTTGTAATGTAAATTGGGCAATTATCAAAAATTTTAAATTCTTAAAATTGAAAAATTAGAACTATGTGCAAATAGAGGCAGTTTATTCTGTTTTTAAATAAATTTAATTGATTTCTACTGTTTCCAATAATTTTCCAAATCTCTTAGCTTATATCTTTAAAGATATCTGTTTATTTGTGATATCGTAAACATGGAAAGAATACACATTATATTTGCCTAAAATTATTTGATATATTTATTAATTAAATGCCTTCTGGTTACCTGACTTTGAAATATCACTTCAAACTCCAAATTTCTCCCTGACTGTACCGATCCCTACCATCGTTAAATAGGACCAGTCTCGGGCTCCTTTAAGGGGATTCCTTGGGGATTAGTTATAATCCCGTCCCCTCACACGATGTCCAAGATTGACTCAAGACCCAGGGTGGACCTAGGAGAAAACTGTGTGCAAACTAAGAATATAAACTGTGTGCAAACTAAGAATATAAACTTCCTAAAAAGAGAAGTTTAATTTGAAAAGTAGTTGGAGTCCTTTTGGTATAAGATTTTATAACACTTATTTTAGAAAAAAATATTGAAATACTTATTCATTGAAAGTCTTCTGCTATTTCTCAAAATAAGGTCGTGTCCCCAATCATTACGATCCCTGAGCATTTCTGTCATCGCCCAACTCATAAGACGTGTGCTTCTCAATTTCCATTTATTCCTTGTCCCTTGGAGACTATGAGAGGTGGCTAGGCTGGTGGGCTAGGGGTGGAGTATTTATAAGAGATATTGAGAAATGTCAAATGTGAACCTTTTATGATATATTTCTTTTGTTGTAACAAATAAATCAAAGTTGCTAGCCTTGTTAGACATATCCATGTAGGAAAGAAAAGAACAGATCTGCATTTGGTCTAAACAACTAAAAGTGAGGACAGATCTAAAGATGAGCCCAGATACTGACAGTTTTGATACTTTAGAAGAGTTTTGCACTTCAAAAATAAAATATTCCTGGTTATTATTCATTTCGTTATATAGAAATAAAAGCTTGCTGACTCAGAATTATTCAAAATTAAAATTATTTTAGATAATTATAATTTATTGATTACATACTTCCTCTAGTCCCATATAACAATTACCTCATTTATTCTTCACAGTAATACCTTGGAGTATATAGTGTTATTATTTTACCTTTAACAAATGAAACAGGCTGAAAGAAGTTGAGTATCTTGCCCAAGACATCACAGCTGGACACTGGGATTCAAACCCAGGATACGTGGCTCTGGTATTCATCCTTGGAGGTTCTTATTGGCTGTAACCACTGGTAGTGAGTGCTAGTTCCCAAATTCAGTCTCAACCCTTTTCGTGGAGAGTGCCATCAAGGTGCTTCTGCCTAAATCTCTTCCGAACTCAGTCTGGGCTATGGCTGTTCACTCACTGGCTGTTTGACCTTGGAAACGTTGTTACTTATCCTCAATCATATAGTCCCACTGCTCTGAAATACGAATAATATTATCTCTTGTTAAGGTTTTTATGAAGATTTAATTTAATGAGACAGTGTATGCCAAGCACTTAGCACGGTGGCTAGCATATAGAAAATAGCCAATAAATTGTTGCTGTTATTATGTAATTTCCCTAAGGTCACAACTGTAAATCGATTGAGCCAGAATTCAGATACAAGTCTGTGTGATTGGAAAACTAAACAAACGAGAACATGTATATACATAACACACTTTCTACAAGCAACAGCAACAACAGGAACCACAAAGCAAAAACTCATGCTCTCTCTGAACTTTGACACTGCCTTTCATCCCTAACCATATCTTTTATGGTGAACAAATTATGATGTTTATTATGGTAATGAGAAAACTGCATGGTTCCCTAGTTTAGGGAAAACTCTAGATGCAGAGCTTCCAAGGGTGGGAATTTCAGAACCATTGCTTACAAACTGTGTAATATTAGGCAAGTTACATAAACTCTCTAGGGTTCTCTATATATGAAGCTAATAATAGCACCAATTATATTGGGTTATTGTGGGTAGTAAATTATATACATTAGAGAGTTCGTCCAATAAATGACTTTTATTAATATTAATAGATGTGTGTGTGTGTGTGTGTGTGTGTGTGTATGCAGTATGTTTTCAGAATAAAATTCATGGTTTATAGAACTCAGAAACCTACAGTTTCAGAGATGGATAGGATCTTGGTGATTTCATGATCTTCTGTTCTCTGAGAATCTATATGCTTTCTCTGTCAAAGCCATTTTACCTCAGTGGCAGACCAGTGAGAAAGGTGGGAGAAAGGCATCAAATATCAGAATTGACCTAGATATGGTGTGGTTGTACCATCTGGAAGATGGGCTGAGGTCAGCAATTGGTATCGCTGTCGCCAGATGGTGGTAAGCAGATGGTAGGATTATCATTCTTGTGTTTTTTCTGTTTTGAAGCAGAACCCAAACCAGCATCTGGGCCCCGAGTCCTGGAGAGAGAGAATTAACCTGGACTGAATTGAGAGTCAGAGGTTAGCCTTGAATACTAACTAGTCAGAGCAGAGATTTCTTGAAATCTTGCTGTTTTAAGTGTTGGGCCTCATTTACTAGATTCTCAACTCCTTGAGGTCAGGGATGTTTATTTTACGTATTTGCAATGCCTTGCATAGGGTCAGGTAAAGAGTGAGCACTCAGTGCATGTTTGATAATTTAATAAAAGAATATAAGTTCCAGAAATGGGGCAGAAGAACTCGTTTAAGGATATCATGGGCAACAAAGGGATTGCAAAGCAAGGTTGCATTGCAGGAAGCATGGGATACCCAGGGCCCCCTCAGGGACAGAGGGAAGGATTAAGGCAGATCGGGACGGGGTAGTCGAATGTGCAAAATCTTTGTAATGACTGGTTTTGGACCTCAACAGAATTGAAACTGTCAATGTAGCCTGATTAATGAATGTAGGAATAAGGTATTTCAAATCGTTTATAAAACTTTTCAACGAGGACATATTTGAAGAATCAAAGCTATTTGAGTCCATTTACATTTGTTTCTTTGTTTTTTTTTCATGCAGTTATAAGTGGTATGCTGGATTAAAAACTCAATTTTGGTGCCAGAGACCTGAGAAAAACGTATCTGTAAATATATCATTGGTGTATGTACTCTTACATAAAGAAGTTACCAAAATATAGTTTTAAAAGATGTAATATAAAATTGTAATTTATAATATTTGAACATAAAATGAAGAGCTTATGTGGATGATGTGGGAAGTCAGAGTGTACTTCTTCAAGCCAGCATATTGATGGGAGATGATTGGCAAAATGTTGAGTTGTTTTTTTTTTTCACTATGAATTTTACTACTATTTTGATGTCTATTCCCCATATAATAAGATGAAAAGCATCTTTCAAAGTCTATATTTAAAATGTAAACCATATTAAAAAGAACCAAGAAAATTAATTGCGCTTAGTGTTAAACCTGACAATTTATGTTGATACTTAAGTTGCCACGTAGGTGTTTTTGGGTAATCCAAACGGATACTCCAGTTATTTGGCGTGGCGTATTCAGGCCAGACACATCAGCTCCTTGTCTTCAAAGCCAGGATATTGTGTGCTGGCACCTGAAGGATGGTTGTTTAGAAAACTTCAACTGAGAGTTAAAATCAAACCAAATGTTTCCAGGAACATTTGTGTCTTCTTAATTTGAAAAAGACCATATGTTGCAGCAGAGCTTCTATAATATTAAGAAGTGTGGAACTTTCCAGAGCGTCTCAAGAACAAGCTTGTAAATCAAGTGCTAAGTTATTACACATTTTAAAAATTTTGCTTTGAAAAACACACATTGATGTGAAGGTAAACAAAAATTGAGTCCAAAAATGGAGAAATGATCACTAACGCATGTAGCTCATTCTATAGAAACTTAGAGTCCTTCTATGCTTTTATTTTCATATGTACCTATAAATTCACCCTCTTCTCTCTCTGTATACAAAAACATGCCCAGAGATGGAAATACACACACATACACACACACACACTCTTGCTTTTACCTTAAAAAATTTGCACTAGAACAGTCATTGCATGATATTAACTGTATAATTCTCTTCAATCATTTACTTTTAGGGCTTTGCATCCCTGAATTATGTGTGGGTCTAACATTACTATTTGTGATTTGTGTGTGGAAACACCCTGGCAATGCTTTTTTTTTTTTTTTCCTGTTTCTTATTTCCTAATGCCTGATTTTAGTTTATTTTGGCAACCCAGCCTGTGACTTTTAATTAGGCACTAAATTTGAGACATTATTTGAAGCAGTATGTACTAACTTACAAAAGTTAAACTCATTGTAAAATCCTTTACACATAAAATAACAAATACCTGAGTATTAGTGTTTCTCCTCCCAGCCCTTGCCCTGGACATGTTCTTGGCAGTTAAATCTGTTGTCTTTTACCCTTTTAAAAATGTAAGAGGCAGCAGTATAGATAAAATCAGTGGGATCTCTCCCTGAGGAGAATTTTGTTTTCGGAAATAAAAGTGTCAATGTGAAGAGAAAAAAATGTTCTAAATAATGTGAATGGTGTTTGCTAATTGTCGCTACTCTTGATTTTCTATCTGGCAATCAGCCTTTGATTTATGAATTTTTAAAAGAATCTTGCAATTTTAAAAAAATGAAATTAATTTGTGGTATAAACCCCACAAATATTTAAGAATACTGTCTTTATTTAGGTGGGCAGCTGTATAGTTAAACCACTCTGTAGGATAGGGTGTGTGTGTGTGTGTGTGTGTGTGTTTACATTAGACATAATATGCAGCAACTACTAACTCAAACCATTTCTAAGGAGAATTACAAATATTCTGGTTAAGAACATTGGCTCTGGAGCCAAGTAACATGGGCTCAGACCCCAGCTCCACTACTTAATTACTGATTCTGTTTCCTTGGATAAGTTGTCAGACCTCTCTCAGCTTCAGATGTCTACTCTTTATGGTGGAGATAATAATAGAACTATAGGATTGTTTGGAGAATTCAATAAATTAATAAACCATGCAGATCAGTGCCTGGCATACGCTAGGTCTTCCGTAAGACGTTATTATTTTTTTGCTGTTCTTTTTCTTTCATGCCTTGTTGCTAACAGAAGTGGTTATTTAGCCTCCTATCTTAGGAGGTAAGGCTGATGGGAATTGACAGTCTTAGGAAAAAGTAAAACTGAAAGTCAGTGAGAGTGTGTTCTAGCCAAAAGGTCAAACACCAAAGGCCAAATTCTTGTGGTAAGATGCTGTCTAAAACTTGCAAGAGCTTATGGTTGTTTGAGGGGAGGGAGCTAAGCTTAAAAAAATAATCTGAAGTTTGTTCTTGGGCGGTGTGTATTTGCACTAACATCCCTTTGGAAAATTTAGGGAATCAGCCTCAACTATATTCATATCATTTCTGCATTTCAGTGCCATACAGTCGGAAATTTCTACCAATATCTATCGAAACCATTGTTTTGTTATTTTTTAAAATATTCATACCTTTCTCCTAAATAGGCTAGATTCATTAGTTTTAACAACTTTCATTGGTTTCTTTCTTGATTTTCTCCATATCGTCCCAACATTTTCCTAGAAGACTTTATTTTGCAGGGATTAAGGCAAGAGTTATTATTTTATGGAATAAATCTGATGACCATTAGGCTTATGAGATACAGGATAATCGCATTTTCCTGGGATAATTCTAACTTCCGATTTTCTATGAGATCTTGCGTTACTGTTTTGAAATTAAGAAAATATAGCGCTGGGGTTGTAGAAGTTTGCTTAGGCCATTTAAAGCCACCTGTTATCTACAATGAAAAGTGAGAGTTGCCCAAGGGGAAAGTGCACAGAACCTCCATTTAAAAAACACTAAAATAATGAAGGTTTCAGAAACTGTTTTCGTGATTCCTGACCCTGGGTTGAAAAGCTCTCACGGTCAAATATTGCAGTGCTTGTGGTGACATTCAGTCCTAGGTGCTACACCAATTTCCTAAACAAAATCACTTTAATAAGATAAGTTACCTATATTATGTTTTCAGAGTTTAAGATTGAACTCTTACACATCTTTTTACGTAATTTTAATTTTGGAACTGTGTTGACATATTTGCAAACATTTAATAAACTCTTGTGCAACAAGAATACCTAAATATATGGTATGAAAATGGCTGTATGGAAATAGACTTCTTTAAAAAGGATATCTCAAATGATGTCAGAACAGAGTTTGATTTTTTTTAGGCTCATTATAGAAAATTATTTTAAATATCTTTAATGGGTCAAAAAGTAACTGATTGAAAAATAAAATTAATTAGTTAAAAATACAAATTGAATTGGTACTTTTCAAAATAACATCCTCAAGTTGAATTAAAATTATTCTTTAATTACTTTTGTTATACTTTTCCATTTCAAAGATAATTTAAATTTATGTTTAAGTCTTCAAATTTAATCTTTAATTCTTCAAATTTCATGCTTAAGTCTTCAGATGAGCCATTTTCTTCCTATAACTTAAATATACCAACTTTTATGGAATCAAGTCAGTTTCTACTTGGGATTTGTAATGTTCTTGCCATTATTTTTGAAAGTCAGGATCTTGACAACAAGACTAAAAATCATGTAGAAAGACTGGCCACAGCACCAAACTTCGACTCAGTTATTTAGATTCTTGTGACAGTCCCCACTTCATCACCATGTTACTTAGTGTGTATCATGTGTCCTTGGAAGCATACCCACACCATCTTCCCTCTCTGGACTGAATAAAATCTAATAGGGATAATGCACAGCACAACCCCTTTGTGTAAACTGCTTCATCTTGTTTGTGAAGTACTTTATCTGAAAAGCACTATATATGCAAGTTTAAAAGCACACTGAAAAGTAAATGTTTTCCTGAATCCTGTCCACTAATGACACAATTGCACGTTGCTCTCATGAGCACTAAAATTGAAAGTATTATTTTTATAATATAATTGGTAGTATAAATTTAAAGGTATGAAATAGGAGGAAAAAAAGTCCAAATTCTTCTTTTCCTTCAAGATAAGTTATAAATTGTCAAAGTCAAGATCATATTTAAAATTTATTCTACAATTTTGAGACTGATTTCTGTTGCCCAATAGAGTTTCACACATACTTTACAAGAGAGAAAGTGAATATAATGCGAAGAATGATAGGGTACAGAAGACCGAGTATCTGCCCTTAAGGAGAAAACGTATTTCTAACAAACACTAGAGAATATAGATTTTGCTATCTCTAAGTGTATTCTCTCCTCAAACAGCTGGATAAGTCATTGTGTGTTTATTGAATAAACGAGTGTGTGTTGGTGAGAATCAATGAGTGAGGGGGAGTGGATGAATGAATAGATAAACTTAAGTGATAACACATTCTTCTTCCTGTTTATTAGTTTTAGGAAACGATACTTATTTTAAAGTACTACAAAGAATTCATTGAAAGAAATTGGGTGACATTCCTCATTTTCTCTTGTGGTAATAGCCAGTTGTTATAGTAGGATGATCACTTTTTAAGCTATGAGATTTTATTTACGTAGGTTGTATTACCCTACATTTTTAGAGCTTTTGGGAATCAGTAGATGAGAAAACACAAATTATAAGCAAAAGAGCAGTCTAAAAATAAACATTGTTCCATGTAATTATATCTCAAATAAAATAAATAGAAATGGATTAAGAAAACTACAGTGGTTTAGAAGAATTTAGTGTGTTTTCTATCCCTATTTGCATTTGGTTTGGATGGTTGTTATTAAAGGAACACCATGCACTACATATATTTGAACATTTAGCCAGCAGCAGCAACACCCCAAAGCATGTTGGATGTTTTTGCTGAAGAAAAAGGCACTGGGCTTGACCCTATCATGGCAGGTTTTTAACTACTAGAGGAAACCAGTTAAATATTAGTATGAAATTAGGGCTCATTGGAAGTCTTGGGACGTTAGGAAGAGCATAACAAACCTTACTACAGCTTGGGGACAGAAAGAGAAATAAACAGGTGAGAATTTGAAGGGAAGGGAAGAGCTTTGCTGACAGAGAAGGAAGCTCACAGGGGCATAAATACTGGCTGTCATGCCCTCTCATGGGGCTTGTTCCCCAGGAATGCAGCCCTTGTGCTAAACAGAGTACTTGTGTAAACATGCTCTGTAGACATTTGAAAATACTCGAATAACAGTTCTTCAGGGGTTACTATGTAATTATTTCTAGCTGTTGCATTTATTTATCTTGGTACCAATTTAAAGAGCTAGTTTTTGACTTGTGTTACCTACAGTGTCTTGTTTTCATAGTTTGAAAAGGTACATAAACAACGTTTAAGAAAAATACAAATGTCGTTGGCTTTATTCAGTGAAATTCAGAACAACTGGAAACTTATTTCATATTATTTTGTAAATGAGTAGCTGAATGTAACATTATATCCATGACATGTTAAAAAATGAAAAATAGAAGAAAAAGAATGGAAACTTGGACTTCTGAATGAACAGCTTATCAAAACACTAGCTTTTGATTTTATCCTAGCTTTACTGTAGAAAGTTTTTACTATTTCTACAAAGCCTATAGGAAATTTCTGAAGTAGAGAAGCTGAATGTCATTTCTGACTAATCTGTTACTCATCCCGACAATAGGAAATGATTTGTTCTTATTTTTCATAGTAGTCTATCTTGAACAATAAAATCACGTAGCCCACTCAAGGATATTTCAGGAAAATTGATGTGATGCTTTGAAAAAAAAATAATACTTAAAAAGTGGGCACATAAATGTTTTGCATTATGGTGTTGATTTATCACCCATTTCTCAATGTGTAGTTAGGAAACTTAGCTGAAAATGACCTTGAGGTTTATAGTTTAGTTGATTAGGTATGAGACATTGCCAGTGAAATATGGGTGTGTTCTTTTTATATTAATATAATATTAAATATACAAATAAGCATTTAAAATATTGATAAAATATATAATATTAATATGTCCTCTTTTTAGAGAGAATAAGCAGAGAGCATATGACTGATTTGTTTGGGGAGGTGGTTGAATTTATAGAAAAAGCATCTTAAGAGAGAATTTACAGTAAGAAGAAGAGTCAAAAAGATAAATCTAGGTGATCTCTTTCTAAACAGTAGTCAAAAAGGAGGAAAATTAAAGAAAGTAACATAGAAAAGCAGATTAATAAATAGTAGGAAAGGAAGTTGGTGCATTTCTAAGAAAGGCAAAAGAAAACAGAAGGAAGTAGTTAATGATACCGGATGCTACAGAGAGGATGAGAAATGAGAAAAGGATGCTGACTGGCAGTTAAAAGGACACTAGTAAGCTTTGAGAAAGCAACTTGAGTAGAATTGGGAGGGAAGAAGTAGAATCCTCACAGCAAACCAGATTCCAAGATGAGTCACTATTCAGTTGGAAGGTAGGTGTAAGTACTCGACAAGTTCAGACAACTTAATAAAGACGTTCAGTAATAAAAGGAAGAGAAGTGGAGAATTCAGCAGAGAAGAGATTGTTGTAGGACAGTGGAGGATGGGCCTCCATTGGAAGGATGCTTTTTTCTTCTAAAGGAAGTATAGGAGTGAGTGGAGTGGAAGAGAAGGAAAGCATTCGTGAAAGTAGGGATAATGGAGGGTACTAAGTATCAGAGAAGTTGAGAAGGGGTCAAGAAAGTGGTTAGAGAGGTTGACCTTAGAAAGGAAGATGAACCAGACACTTCCTGAGAGTCACATTGAAGAACAGTGCTTAGCCAGGGATGCTACTCTCTAACATCACAAATGTGAGACCCTCTGTACCTTCTGTTTCATCTGGATGTTGTCTGGATGGCTCACTGCCTTGCATTCACAACCTTTGTGTATTGCTTTTTAAATCCTTTATTTAACTTTGCCTTATAGTCCCATCTTGACTGTAAATTTGTTGGGGGCGGGGACACATTTTAACCATGCAGACATTGCTTGATAAGCTCTTGTTTCACATGATCCCCTAGTGTCCTTCAGTAACCTCAAAGCCACTGCTATCATGGGAAAGGTTCTGCAGCCCAGCCTGTCCATTATAGTACAGTGCTGAAGGCTAATTAGCTACCTATGTGAATCTCAAAAGCTGTTTCTAAAACAAATCCTTAATTTCAAATGAATGGGACAGGTTATTATAGCTGACCTTTTTTCCCCCCTTGGTTAAGAAAGTTACAACATACAAAACATAGCTTAGAGTTAGAAGTAGATACTTCCAAAGCTAGCTAAAAAATTTTAACCATAATTCATTATAGAAAATGGAAACATTTGACTGAAAAGGAAAAAAAATTGTGAAAAGACAAAAATTTGTGAAGCAAATAGTTACTAAATGCTATGGCTTACACCACTGTTTATATCAACCAAATAAGATGGGGTTATGTCCTTAATTTTAGTCTCGTTCACAGTCTAGGCACAAATCCCTTGATTAGAATAGTTAAATTATGTTTTCTGATTCCTTCTTAGCAAAAATAATTCTAAGCAGAAGTTAAAAATGAAAGGTCTTTGCCTCCCATTTACATATAGTAAATATATTTCTCTTCTTTTATAGTTAAGTTTGTTACTATTTTATGTTGCTATTAATCTACTTTCTTTACTTTTTTAGATAAATGATCAAGTATGCATTTTTTTTTTTTTTTTAAGTAGAGCACTATTGCCACAGAAAGATTATGAACTGGCTACTGTTTTTATGGTTTTAGACTCAATATTTTACTGAAAGTGAAACATGCCTTTATTTCTGAATTATATAAGGCTATAAAGTTTGTAATGTAACCTACTTCTGAAGATATTTGATTTTATTTCTCTTCAAAATAAGTAGAGAAGAAAAAAATTGAAGGTTGAGACAGCATGTCTAAATGGGTAAAATGTGGCCAATGACAACTTCTATATATTTATTTTTCATGTTTTTATTATTACCCAAAAATCACTTAAAATGGATTGATCATGACCATTGCGTAGTTGCACAAACATCCTATTTTCTTGCCGGAACAGCATGAGAAGGTCCTTTAATGGCACTGGGGTACTAAATTAAAGCCCAGTTTTACCCTTGCCCATCTCTCTAGGGCCACCTGAAACCACTCTTCAGGATAGACTCCGCTCTCCAGACTCTCTGGAGCTTTTTTTTTACACACATCCCGCTGTCTCACATTTGTGATGCATCATTCTGTCTTCTCATAAAAACTTCCCCACCTTTGTTTTCTTAATTAACGACTACCTGTCCTTCTCTAGACTCAATGCCAGTGACAGTTCCTCTGGGAAGCTTCTCTTTGGTCTTTCCATTCCCCAGGCTGTGGGAGATGTCCCCAAAGCACCCCATACTGGTTCCTATCGTAATTGTTTGTTTACTCTCGTATTTGAGTCCTCTGGGATGCAGCAGAGACTGCAACCCCTAGCTCTGTATCTACTGGCTGACACCGTTGTGTAAAATGCTCATTTAGTGTTGCTTGAATAACTGCATGCACGAATAGATGTTTTGTTTTGGACATTCAGCTAGGTTTTATCCTTATTTGTTAGACAGGTGCATAGACTTCAACTTTTTGAATTATGTGATATATTATTAAATAAATCAGTTCAAGTCTAGTTTATAATGAATGGCTTACAAAAAATATAAAAACAGCACTTGCAGTAATGCCCCGCCCCCGCAAGTTAATATATAGACACATTTAAACTACTTCTGATCTTATTTTTTTATCTTTAATTTGAGGATGTCAGAATAGGCTGTGATTATTAAAAAACACCCCTATTTCAGTGGCTTCTCTCAGCAAAGATTTATTTCTTGCTCTTATGAAGTCAGTGGTGACTCCTTCATCCGGCTACTCAGGTATTTAAGTTTATTTTATTTCCTCCAACATGTGACTTCCAAGGTAGCTGAGACTACGACAGAGGTGGGGGAAGAACTAATCATCTCTTCTCAGAAGTTAAACCATTGTTTATGTTCAGGGTCCCTGGGCTAGAATTGGTTATTTGGCACCAACTCAATTGCAACAGAGGCTGAAACACATAGCTTTTGGGGGTAATTACACAGAGAAAACAGTGCCTAGAAACACTACGTGTTTTGCTTTGTCTTTTATGTTCCTATTTGAGTAGGGGCCACTGAGTAAGTTCAGGTATAAAACATTAATTTCACAACTAGTTATTGAGTCCTTGTTATAGCTTACATGTGTTAATCCCTGAAGAAGATTCTTATACTAATAGATCCTAATCTTTTTTGGCTTATGGTCCATTTTCAGATTCTGACAGAAGTTTTGAAACATAGTGCACATCAGCACTTACCCCTAAAATCTGAAAGGCAAATTCAGGGGTTCATGAAATATTTGCAGCCCACCTGTCATGTCCCTCCCAGGGTTAAGAGCAGCTGGCCTCTGCTACATAGATAAAGTGAAGTGTTGGAGAAGATGAGAAATCAGTATGGACATTAAATTTACTTGCCTTAGGGTGAAGACTAAGAACCTTTGAAAATTAAAACAGTCCAATTTAAATAGAAGTGGTGATTTGGTTGCTACCTTGATGTAGATTCATTCAAAGAGATAGTTATAGACAGTAGACAAAATTGTTGATAAAAACATAATTGAGAACCAGGCAGCTGTTGAGGAAAAGCACAGTAGCTTTTATTCATGATCTCTCTTGTCCGTCTGTACTGTATGAAGCTTTAATGATAAATGGACTAAATTTTTCCATGTTTTTGATAGTTGCATTGTTTTTGATAGTGCTTTGCTATTAAAATATATACTTAAGTTTGAAGATTATACAGATTAATGAAAAGACTGTAAGAAGTTTCCATAGTGTCTGTGCTCAAGATCCTTTCATTCCTTAAAATTGTAAGGCAGATCTCTTAAACTGGAGTTTTACATTCTCAATTACTTCCCTCTAATTTTACATTTTTTTTACCATATGAAAGATAAATGTCCCGATGCCTCTTTTTTTTTTTTTTAATAGAGCATATAGAGCATATGTTTACTGTGTAAGAGAAGTTAATATCAAGTTGACATGTAGTCAGTCGTGGTTTTAAAATTATTTCCTTTCAGAAATAAATACTTATTATTTATACCCATTTTACAGTGGAAGAAATTAAGATTCAGGGTGATTCTCCCCAACAAGTTTTTGCTCCTATAGAAATTTTTATCTGTCTTTCAATAGTTTTCTCAGTAGGTTTTAATTATTTCATCAAAAGTCTGCTTTCCTCCCCAGACTTGGGACATATTGAAAGGCGTAAATTCTATATTATTTATCATTGTTCCTCTAGAGCCTGGCACTTATTTGGGTGCTCAAGATATGTTTACTGAGTGAAGGAATGAGCAAATAACTAAATGAAATATTTAAGGGAAAATGACACCCAGTTGTTGCACAAGTATCCGAGAGAATAGCATTGTGATTTGGTACCGGGACATACAAGCCAGGCTTCTTCTGTTCACATACCAGCTCAACTCCATACTATGTCAAAGAACTTAGCAAAAACATTACATGTTTCATAGTGTTGATGTGAAGTTTAGATAAATTTGTATATGCAAATGCCTAGGGCAGTGCCTGAGTCTCGTTTAATTTTGCTTTACAAATTTAAATGCCAAGCATTATTTAATTAGGATATAAATATTTAAAATTTTGACTAAAATAAGAATTAGTGAATATAATTTGACATTGATTGAATGAAAGAAAGCAAAATATTTTAAATTTCAACTTATTACTATGCATTTGATAATCCGGGAAATTGAGACTAAATTCACCTTTTAGTTCTAGGATAAAATATTTAAGTGCACATTATTTAAGATAGCAGGAAGTTTAAAAGCACTTAAGTTTTATAAGATTATAGAATTGACCTTTTCTTCCAGATTTTCTTTCATTGTTGAATGAACATTCAGTTAGAAAAATGCAGTCATTAATTAGCTAGTATTGTAATACTGCTAGGTGTGCTATGTTATTAGGTATAGTCCACAATTTAAACTAATATACTGAATATAAGTATTCACCTATTCTATTAAATAATATATATTTGAAAACATTTAATATGAAAATTATCCACTAAATATGACTTCTTTTCCAATAATTATTTAATCTGCTTCCAGCTGATTTCAGCATTCAGATAGATTTAATCAAAAGCAGAGTGGAGAAGCAGTACAAGCTATCATGTATTTTGCCATGTGTTAACTTGATTCCTTCTGAAATATGAGGGAGTCACCATGGAGCTTGTTCTTTGGCATAATACCTGTTGCAGAAGTGAACTGATAAACAGCAATAACAAGGGTGGCCATTATGGCCCTGCAACTTACAAAGAAGAGCGAGCTTTATAAAAATATATATATACGAAATTGCTTCTAACGTCATTTCATGACACTTTGTTTCTCATGGAAGGAAGCAGGAGTTCCAGAATGTCCTGAAGTGGAAAGACAGTGCTTTCATTTGAATTATGTACCTTGTAATCTAATACAGCAGAATAGCATGGGTTGGTGATCATCATGAGGCAAGTATCAGTTTTCATGGTTTTCTGGGGCTGTTTTCTGATTCATTAAAATGTGTGCTAAAAAAGGCAGCAGTCTCCCTGATTTATGTTTTATTATGCTCAGACACAATTTTTATAGTCTCAAACTAAGATAAACACATATCCCAGCACACTTTTTATATGTAAAGACTGCCCAAAGAATTTACTATTCTGTTCTTTTCTAAGATTAATTAGAAACTTAGTGTCCTCAGTTTTATGTGCCACCAACAGCATTTAACTGTTGTTGAGTTAAACTTGCTACACCTTTATAAAATATCTTAACCAGTATCTCCTCCTTAAAAGAAACAACTGAATCCTAGGATGTG
>NW_011889189.1:533000-538093 GCF_000151845.1 Pteropus vampyrus
TCCAAGTTCAATTAGTTTTCTTCCTAAATAGGAATCTTTCTTTTGCTCTTAGGAATGAATTGAGGTATCTAAGTGATGGCATTAATTTTTTTTCCTTTTTATTCATATGGCTAGAACATACTTTGCTTCTTTTCTGATTATGGATTGCATAAGAATACTCTAGTTCAGCTGTCCTTTCCATTAAAGGAACTGAGGGATCTACACGGGTTAATTTCTGAATTATAAAAGGTATCTTGCTTTTAAACTAATGCATACATGTGCTATAGAAAAAGATCAGTTGCTTAAAAATACATTAACATATATCTTGTAGTACTTAATTTCCCTGATCGGAAGATGGTGTAACCCTTTCAAAAACTACATTCAGTATTTGTGAACAAAGACTGATTATTCCCCTGGAGAGTAAAACTCTGTATCCCCAGGATAACAGGATTTACACTTGTCTACCTGTCTTGTCATTTGACATCAACTGCATGTATAAGGAAGAAATGGTTTTTGCTTCCTTCTTAGTTGACATTAGTACTAACTATATGTATTTTGACCTAGTTACCTGGGGTAGGACATGACATCGTAAGTTTTAAATATTTGATTTACAAGAGGGATACAGGCTGATTTGCTCACTAATAGATTACTGAACTAAACTTCAAAATTTTTCTCCATGTCTCATATAATTTTTATTTAAAATATTATTAGGCCAAAAATTTCAGTTATTATTTATCATGAAATGCTTAGTTGGTTTTTGACTATCTAGCTGGTTAATGTTTAACAACCCTCTCTCTAATGGGGGGAAGGGAAGAAAGAATCACCTTGATTTTTCACGTTTGCTGCTTTCTATGGTAGAAATACTAACACCGTGATTCATTTCAAGGTATGAGGTCATCGAATGCGGGGTTGAGAAAAGATATGCACTATCAGCCAATGCCAGCCAGGACAGGTGGGCTTCACTATGCCCCCGGAAGGGTCTGCATTACAGAATCTCACAGTTTCCCTTCTAGAGTCTGAGGGAGGTGTGGAGTGGAAGATGAAGGATGGCTCTAGACATTTCTGCCAGTATGAGGGAACGTGATTGCTACATGTGAGCATAGCTATGTGCTCCAGGCCTCTTCTATTCAGACAGAAATTCCTTGGTGACTCATGGTGAATTAAAAAGCTAGAAGAGGGTTCAGATAGTAAGTGAATCATCCCTGTTTCACAGTACCCACCTTTGCCTCATTGGCAGTCAGACCAGACTCACACTATAAAACTCAAAGCAGAATAATACTCCAAGCATATTCCCAAGAGAGACTTAGAAAATTATAATCTTATTGCCTCTTGAAAACATTGGCCTTTTTTCTCTTTGTTCATCTTCTCCTGGGATACCTGCTTGTCAGGTTTTCAGTAGGTTCTTTGGGCTTTGTCATGGCAACCAAGTACCTTGGCCAGGGTCCTAATGATTTCCAAATGTTTAATTATCTCTTGTCTCTAATATGCTTATTCGGTCACTTTTTTAGTATGTTCACCCTAACACTTTTTGAATAGGCCCTTGTCCTGTGCTTATAATCAGATTAGTATTCCATTATTTCTCCCCTCTTCCAAAATCTTTTACATTTCTTCAAAGCAATGGCAGCTTTCGTGTTATATCCTAATATAACAAAAGTATAATGATAGCCCCACACCCATATCCAAAACCCCGGTAGTTAAGATTAGTGATGGCTGAAAGTTGTACACCCATCCAATAATTATCTGTGGTAATACTAATACAAATTTTAACTTTTTTTGATTGACAGAATCCAGTATAAACAGATCCTTATGCCAGTTAGGTCATTCACTTATCCTGGGGTCTCTTCCCCTTCTCTCTTTCCTTGTCCCTATCTGTTCCTCAAAACGCATCTCAGGAATCACCCTTTCTGTGCATTCTTTAATTAGCCTCTTCTGCTCCCAGACTTAATTAGGGCTTCCTCTCTTGTTCTGCTTGGGGCTCCTATAGCACTCTGTTGACCTTTCTTTAAGTACTTGTACATTTATTATAATGCTGATATTCTCCTCCCAGAGTTTCATTTTGAGAAATTTCAAACCCAGTAAAAATTGTCGTCCTAGCGTCCTAAATGCCCATATGCCATTTTAGTGGATCTGCCAAGTAGATTTATGTATTCATACACATTTTTTTTCTGAATCCAGAAGAGAATAAGTTGCATATATCCACTCCTTTTTGTTAGCCAGCCTTTCCTGACTAACAAAGATTTATTTCTTGATTTGTTCATCAAATACATGTTAAAACTAGCTATTATGAAACAGATACTGAAGCCGAAGGTTGAAGGTCTCAATGAGTAGATAGCGTAACTATAGAAGGTGCATATAATTGAGAATAATTATATCATAAGGAGAGGATAAAATGTTACCATCCTAAGTGGAGAAAGGAACCCATGAAAGTACCATCATTCATCCATTCATCGATTCAGCCGTCCAGTCACCAACATTTATTATCTATTCTATACCAGGCGCTGCCAGGGACTCTTAGTATTCACGGAGGAGCCTTCTTACCTTTAAGTTTCTAGTCTCACACAGGAGACAGACAAGATCATTGGAGAATGCAGTGGAATATTCTCATGGATGGAGGTCCCCAGGGTGTTATGGAAACAGAGGAGAGTGGGGCAGGCCAGCCTTCCTGAGTAGTTCCCGTGGTGCTTGAGTAGTAATTTGAAGGATAAGAACAAGGAGTAAACTAGTCAGATAAAAAGAAAGAACATTTGAGACCGAAGAAGCATCAGTATATTTCACGTCAAAGAAGCATGAGAAAAGGTGGGGTGTCCCAGAAGCAGCTAGCGGTTTGATATGACTGGAGTGACAGTTGTCGAGGGGCAATTGTGAGAAAAGGGAATGCAAGGGGCTGGCGGCTTAGGCCCAGATTATGAGGACTATGAATTCAGCTGAAGAGTCGAATCTGTATCTAAAAGCTATGGGAAGCCATTGAATGATTTCAGGTAGGGTAATGATAGATAACCAGATTTGTGTTTTAGTAAACTTATCCTGAGAAAGATTTTGAAAAAGGATAGGTTTTAATATTTTTAATTTGAGGAGATTAAATATTGCTCTAGTAGGAGCTGACTCAGAGGAAGTGATTCAGTGGCAGGGTTAGGTAATTATTCTACATTTAATAAATTAGCCAAGTTATTGATACATCAACCAAGGTCTCTTACCAAAGAACTAATTTTCTTTCAGAAATTTTCTGCTAAGATAACTGACATCTAAAAAAAAAAAAAATGTATTGCTCACAGCAAATTCAGTTTGTCCCTGCAGCTAATATTGCTGCCAAAAAAAAAAAAAAAAGAGAGATAGAGAGAGAGAGAGGAGTTTCTATAATTAGACACCTGGTTTTGCAGGGAACTGGATGTCATTTAGCGTATTTTATTTCTTGCTGTAAAACTCTTTCTGTTGAGTAAATGAGTAGGAATTAATCAATGAAAACATGACAGTGATTCTGGAGATTTTATAATTGATGTAATGTTTTTGTTTATTGGACCAATTAAGCCTGATTGACTTGCAGATTGCAGCTTCTGTGACAGAGCACCCACCCATTTCTCGCATTTCAGTTCTCCGTGTTCACTGCAGTGCGGATGCACTGGCAGGATCATCGAGCTTCAGGGTTGTCTGAGGTAGCACTAATAGAGATCACTGTGCAGATGTTTCAAATCTATGACAGAGATTCAAAAACTTACCCACTTGTCTTAGTTCAAAATATCACATGGCGTTTGTTTTGAACTCCTACGAACAGGTAGCATAGTCTTTAAGGTTAATGCCACAAATGAGTATGTCACCTGGATTTCTAAAGGGCATGATTTTAAACTTTCATGTAGACCAGAGTTTTTTAGCCTCCACACTATTGACTGATAAGTGTTCGTTGTAGGAAACTGTCCTGTATATTGTAAGATGCTTAGCATCCCTGGACTCTACCCACTAGATACCAGTAGCAATTTCTCCTTAACTTTTAGTTCTGACAACCAAACATATTTCCAGATATTGTCACATGTCTTCTGGTAAGCAAAATCGCCCCTGCTTCAGAGCCATTGATTAAAAGGTTAAAATAAAACAAAAATAGCAGTTCAGTTAATCTTTCCATAGGGTAATTGCATTTGTTTATTTCTCAAATTTTACACACACACACACACACACACAGATATACACATACATACATACATACATACATACATACACATATGTGTACACACAGATAAAGACATAGTTATAATATTTTGGTACTTTGCCAAGTGCTCAAATATAGAGAATATTTAATAAAATGAATAAATTGGAAATATATGTGAAATTGTCTAAATATATATGTGAAGTTTTCATGTTTTTAAAATTAATGTACAGAGAAAGGAAACTGAATTACAGAAATATGTATCAAATAATAGATGAAGTTCCATAACAAATTCTATATTTTTACATAATAGTAGCAGAATTATGATTAAATCTGTAAGGACATAACCAAAAGAGTCCTTTTCAGTCATAGTTTACAATATTGGAATTATGCATTGTTTCAGAATTTAATTTTCATCTACAAATTTATTATTTTTTTACTTCTAAAATATGTTATTATAGTACCTAAAAATAGCATTGAAAGATATAAATTTAAGTTGTTATGGGAATTTATATGTACCTTAAACACCAAGAACCTGACCTTTATTCTAAAATATTAACAACTCAAGATAGATTTATAGATTGAGCCACAAAATACCATAGTAAAGGGTGTTGAACTAAGCATTTAATAGGGATATGCTTCTATCAATAAGCTGAATAGAGGTAAATTATTCTAGCTAAATTCATAGAAGACTGATAAGTTTCAAAGAGGAGGAGGGTGAAGGTGGTAGATAAATAAATAACCCAATGAAATTAATTTATGTCTTAGCCCAGTATTAAACTATTCCTAGCATTTTTTGTTTGTTTGTTTGATATGCTTTTACCGAATCCTTGGCATTGTGGTGCCAAGCTAGGTGCTTACACTTACATGATTTCATTCATTCTGTAAAACAGCTCACTGAGGCCAGTATTGATGGTTCTGTTTTAGAGATGAGAAAATTAAGAATTAAATGCTTACATACATGTCATATAGTTGGTTA
>NW_011889189.1:538143-557126 GCF_000151845.1 Pteropus vampyrus
CCTGCTTCAGAGCCATTGATTAAAAGGTTAAAATAAAACAAAAATAGCAGTTCAGTTAATCTTTCCATAGGGTAATTGCATTTGTTTATTTCTCAAATTTTACATACACACACACACACACACACACACACACACACACACACACACACAGATATACACATACATACATACACACATACATACATACATACACATATATGTGTACACACAGATAAAGACATAGTTATAATATTTTGGTACTTTGCCAAGTGCTCAAATATAGAGAATATTTAATAAAATGAATAAATTGGAAATATATGTGAAATTGTCTAAATATATATGTGAAGTTTTCATGTTTTTAAAATTAATGTACAGAGAAAGGAAACTGAATTACAGAAATATGTATCAAATAATAGATGAAGTTCCATAACAAATTCTATATTTTTACATAATAGTAGCAGAATTATGATTAAATCTGTAAGGACATAACCAAAAGAGTCCTTTTCAGTCATAGTTTACAATATTGGAATTATGCATTGTTTCAGAATTTAATTTTCATCTACAAATTCATTATTTTTTTACTTCTAAAATATGTTATTATAGTACCTAAAAATAGCATTGAAAGATATAAATTTAAGTTGTTATGGGAATTTATATGTACCTTAAACACCAAGAACCTGACCTTTATTCTAAAATATTAACAACTCAAGATAGATTTATAGATTGAGCCACAAAATACCATAGTAAAGGGTGTTGAACTAAGCATTTAATAGGGATATGCTTCTATCAATAAGCTGAATAGAGGTAAATTATTCTAGCTAAATTCATAGAAGACTGATAAGTTTCAAAGAGGAGGAGGGTGAAGGTGGTAGATAAATAAATAACCCAATGAAATTAATTTATGTCTTAGCCCAGTATTAAACTATTCCTAGCATTTTTTGTTTGTTTGTTTGATATGCTTTTACTGAATCCTTGGCATTGTGGTGCCAAGCTAGGTGCTTACACTTACATGATTTCATTCATTCTGTAAAACAGCTCACTGAGGCCAGTATTGATGGTTCTGTTTTAGAGATGAGAAAATTAAGAATTAAATGCTTACATACATGTCATATAGTTGGTTAATATCAAAACCAGAGATTGAGCCTAAATGCTACAATCCTTTCTTTACTAGATATATTCAACAAGTACCTCCAATATACTGGCTACTTCATAATGAAGAAAACATGATATATCAGTTCCTGCCCCCTTGTAGTTAATAGTCTTCATCAGATCACCCTCGCATCTCATTCTTTTTAATACATTTTCTCAATCATAATGAAGAATGAGATTCATCTGTCACATAGCTGACGGCCCCAGGGAACATAACTTGTGTGTGTTGACACAGTAGCCATGTTCCATCAGAACCTTTTCCATAAATTGAGTATCTGTCAGGTGAATTTTTTGTTCCCACAGTATATTGTAAGTTCAAGATGCCCTTTTTCATCATGCACAGTTCCTGGAATAGAGTTCCTTCTTTCTCTAATTCGATCACTTAAGTTGCATAATTGAAAGAGACTATAATATCATCTTTGTTTAGTGGTGCCTGCATCTTTTATATTTAAAATTCCTTAAGACAAGTGACATCTGTGTACAATGTAGCTGTAGTGTGACTTACAATAACTTCGTGTTTTTGTTATCTCATCAAGAGATCACTTGCAAGGAGACAATGCACCCTTTGTGATTTCTAATAAAACACTGCATGCTTTTGCATGTCTAGCATATGTGTAGCATGGTGGAGGTCAGGAAGGATAAATTCATTTAATGTCTGCCACCACTCCAGAAATCCACCTCCAGTCAGCAGAATTGATGTGGAAGGGGAAGTGTATCTTGCATCCCAAATGATATATTAATCAGATATGTTCTGTGAATTGTAAAACAAAAGCTTTAACAGCACTATATCCATGGCTCAAATTGACCTATTAGTGGGTAGATATAATTTGGAAGTAAAAATCTAAATGTATTCAAAACACTTTATTTGGAACACATTTATAATTTCAGACTCTTTTCCAAACCCAGTCCTACCAATATAATTTAGCTTCTTATAACATATTTTAAACTGATCACTTCCAACTTTTGACAAAAGCCTCCAACCTGAGGGGGAAAAAAAAAAGTCAGTCAGACCTGGTGAGTTTGCAACAGAGTAGAAAATAGATCTATTATCACAGCAGTGAAAAGGAATCCAATTTATTTTGTGACTTGTCCTGCCTTTTTCTCGGCATAACCACTTTTGAAGTTTTAAGTGAAGATCCAGGGCAGTCCACGTTAGGACCTTAGTACAAATGTGCTGGCAGCTCCATGGGAATAGACTGCTTTGCCTGGATGCCAAACTGCCTTCCATCACAATGAGTTCAGCTTTTTATAACTGACCTCTTTTGGGAAGCTCTTCAGATGATACCAGTCACTAAATCTGTGCACCGCCAAACTTAGGATGGTTGCAGGTGGCTTATTTAGAAAGTATTTAACTGTGCTAGAGTTTGAAATGTATGCAAGTCTTATCTTTAGTAAATTTAACACCTGTAAATATATATTGAAATAAACATCCTAGAGAGTAATCCCAAACTGTCTTATTTAGCTGTTTGTAAATTTTGAAAGTAAAATGGATATGTAGTCTATACCATTTTTCTCATAATTTTTATAATTTTTAGTCTTTTTTTGTTACTCGCTTAACTAGTGAAAAGTTATTGCGTGACTTAACTTTTATTTTTAGGTCCCAGCAAACAAAGAGATAAAATGGTTGAATGTTTGCTATTCCCACATCGCTTCACTACAAGGCAAAACAGATCATGTATTAATATTGTCACCATTCATTCTCTGTCTGAAGTCTTAAAGCCTTTTATTTTCAAATTCTGATATCTCAGATTGGATGAATGTAATTGAGTCTTCAGCTCAGTTTATCTTCCCTAACTGATATAGAGATTGCTAAAAAGATGCAGTAGAGGTTAAGTTTGTGATGTTAAGCGGTTAATTTTTTTCAAAAAAAAATCTAACTTCTGAAAATAGAGTTAAGGATCATTTGCTTAATTTTACTTTAGAACAGTTTGGGAACAACTGATATATGCTTGGGGTTGGTATAATAGGACTCCATTATTTTAATTACACAATTATGTTAAATGTCTTTTAAAAGGCTGAAAGTTTATGCAGGTATTTTTTTTCCAGGAATTCCAAGATAGTTTCAAGGGACCTTTTTTCTTCTGAGATATTCTATTAGCTTAAAGGGGAAAGATATCTCTACCATATATGTATGAATATGATCTCTGTGTGTGTGTGTGTGTGTGTGTGTGTGTGTGTGGAGGGAAGGAGGAAGGGAGATAAATTTTGGGGCTCAGAGGTATAAAGGAATCTGTCAAAAGCATAAGGCAGCCTGTGTCAAGACAGACTTGTTAAGGATGCTAAATTTGCTACACTCTAGGCGGAAGGCAAGACTGGCATGCCATGAACCTTCATTTCTTTATCTACAGAACTGTGGGTGACTTCATGCTATTTCTAAATTCTGTTCCAACTTTTAAGATTCCACAGTTTATTAAATGCAAAATTAAAATCAGAAAAAAAGAGTAGTCTCAGTGATCACAGTGAAGCTAAAAAGCTGTTAACTAGGCTTGTAATAATCCAAGCCAGAGGGTTTGTTGCTATTTAAATATTGAGTAACAAATTTCCAACCTTGAATTTAATTGCCATCAGAAATGTTTTATTTCGGTCTTAAAGACCAAGATATATCTGATTTCAAGACAGAATTTTTAGAGAAACAAAACATCTTTTATCGCATGTAATTTTCACCAGTTGATTTTTATAGCACTTAATTTTATTAATTTCAGTCCATTTTTCTTTTTATTTCGCTGCGAGTCATCTTACATCTCTGCAGAGTGTAATGTAATATTCTCAGCACCTAATAAGCTGGCAGATACATTTCCATTTGAATGTAGATGCTATGGAAAATTTAACTGAATTAAGCTAGAATGCTTCACTTACTTTTAAGTGGTCTGTGTTAGAAGATTAATGAAGACGTCTTTCACTTTATTGTTATTTTTTTGGAAATGTAGCAATTTGATGCTTTGGGAGGCTAGATTATGACAGGTCCAAGACTGAAATTTAACTACGTAGGCATAATGAAGAAACAAATACTGCAGCCAGTTAGGAAGGTGAGCAAATTTTTGAATGTCATAGTCATCTTTTGTTGTTTTACTATCCATTATGAAAATGAGGGACATCAAAATAATCGCCTGCTCATATCAGTTATTTTGGATGGTAATTAATTAAGACAGATATTCTTTAGATGCTATATCATTTGCCCTTAATTAGTAGTTTGCAGAATATTAGACATTAATAGTTCGATATAGCAAAGATAGATTAAAATGGTAGTGTTCATATTTTTAATGACATTGAGGATATGTTATATATTTATTTAAAGTAATTAAATCTTTAATTCCAAAGGAAAAATGCATTAGATGTAGTTTATATTTGACTCTTAAGTGATTCTGTTGATTTAGGAAAAGTAGTGATTGCATGCAAAACTGCATGTTTATATATTTCTAAATAACGTTTTAAAATGAAGATTTAAAAACACAGAAGTGAAAAGAATAGTATAATATAATCCAGTGTTGACTATTTTCAAAATTTGTTAAGCATGTTGTTTCTATCTTTCTACTCTTCTGGGAGATGGATGTTGGGCTTGTATTTTAAATCAACTCCTAAATGGCATGTAATTTCTTGTGTAAATGCTGTAACGTGCATCTTTTAATTATAAAGACTTTTTGAAAATGAGGATCTTCTTCATCTTTTCTTCTTTAGAAACACTTGTTTAAAAATAACCGTAAATTAGAAGAGAATCGCACAGCTATAGAAAGAGTACTTATAAAATTACTTCTTATTTTTAAATTTACTTTGTACAGTGATTTATTATTTGAAAATTATCCAATTTTTTAAAAGTCCAACAGAAGACACATTTATATATTTTATTTATTTTACAAGAGGGAGGGGTTGGATAAAAAAAGCCATTTTTGTTTTTTGGATAGTGGACACGTGCGATGACATGATGAAAACAAAATGCTCTGTCTGAGGCGTCTGAGGCTGGAAGTCATCTGTACCACATTCTGTATGCGGTGTCAGCCACCAGTGTCTCCCAGTATCACTGCAAGTGGTCACTTCCCAGCTTAATCTAAATCATTAAGTAGCTACACTGCAGTGGCTTAAACCCATGGAGCTGACAGATATGCCCTGGCATTTCCCTGACATGCCGTAACTATTCATACCAAGTTGTCAACTTGGAGTCAGAGGAAGCTGGCTGAAAATGGGCAGGATGTGATTGCCCAGAAAAGTGTGATTGATCTATTACTTATGTAATAATCAAGATAAAATTTACCAAATAAGAATAAAGTCTTCATTGTGTATCTGAACATGGAAAAATAATTGGAAAAGTAGAGGAGGGCTTCAGGGATGTTGGAACTGTTAACAAGGCAGATTGCCACCCTAGTATGCCCACTGCTTCTTTGTGTTTTTGGAGGGCAAAGGAGGACTTGTCAAGTGGGAGGAATAATTTTTTCAGTGGACAAAGAAAAATTGATTTCACCATGTTATTTCTTAGAATGTGTCTATTATTCTTACATCTTATTTATATGACAAGTAGATATCTTTTTTATATATGTACATTATAAGGAGTGGAGGTTATCAACTTCTTTGGAGAATAATTGTATTCTGCAGTGAATAAAGATGGGTTTGCTCCAAAGGAATTTTTTCCTTCCTCAAGAAAAGCATAGATGGTAAAAAGCTCCTCTTGGCAACCTGTTTATAGCTCTTCTCACAATGAAGTGTAGAGAATTGAAGATTAATTCCATTGAAATCATAAATGCACTGCAGTCTGTAGATTATCAGTCAAGATAAACACCACTGATTATTGTTGAATTATGCATACAAATATTTACAACATCCCGAGTAATGAATTCATAAAAATAAGTAACAGTTATAATAATAGAAACCTATTACTTAAATTTCCATACATTTCTTGAGTCCTGGAAGGAATATTTTCCAGCTGGTTAATACTGTTGTATAATTTAAGAAGTGTTTGCAATGCAACGTTAGCCACATTTATTTCCCTTTAGACTTCGGAAAATCCAAACTTACATATCAACCCATTGTTACCGAGAGAAATGTCTATGCATTTTCATATTCCTACTATAGGATATGTCAGTCTACTCAAATTAATAGTTCAAAGTATAATATGGAATTATATTTTTAAAAAGTTTTTAAAATTTTAGAATTTTTAAATTAATGACTGAAATATTTAAAATTGAAAATGTGGGGTTTTTTTTTCCTTAAGACCGTATTCTATTAAATTGGTCAGATAAATACAAACATTTTGACTCAGATTTAGAAAATATTCTCACATATTGTCATGAAGGAATATAAATTGAACTGCATTTAGTTTTATATCTCTCCTGTTTCAGTCTTTATTTAATACGGTGAAATAGTTCTTTTATAGTTGGAATCTCTTAAATTAGAGATTCTTTGAAAGTGCCATTGTTATTTGTGGTCTGTCCCTGAAATATTGAAGCTGTTTCAGAAGCAGAATGAAATGTTGATGGTGGATAAGACTTGCTGACTAATAGTTGTTGGAAACTTTCCATTTGTCAAATTAATGTAGATGATCATATATTAGATGTAGCTGAGGGGAGCGCCAAAGCCCAGGGTATCTAAAATAATACTTCGTTGGCAAAAAATGTGTTTTTAGGAATGAGAGCTTGTTGTGAAAGATGCAGAAGCCATGACATCATTTGTCCCAAACACACCTCTTAGCGGGTGATCTGAGGGCTGCATTTCTGTATGTCTCCGTGGGGAACCGTGATTCTGCTGCTTCCCCTTGAGGGCTCCATGCCAATTGAGTTCCCCGTGTTCTCCAGGTTGTGTTTCCCTTTTCCTTGCTTCCTCTTTTCCCTTATCTTCTCTTTTTCTCTCTTTCCTGAGACTCGAAATGCGATATGGAGTAGGGGTTGTGGTTGGTGATTCACATGCCAACTTCCTGTTACTTGAATTACAAAATCCCCAATCCATGGAAGTGAGGAAAATGTAGCAATAACAACGAGGCTATGCCAAGTAGTTGAAAGATTTTCATTGTAAGTTAGAAGCTATTAATAATGGTTATAGTTCTTCAAAGGTAGCTTCCTTTTTGATAAGATGACATTTTATTATTTTTAATAGAATTATGTTCAGATATGCTTTTTCTATCAGATGGGCTGTGTCCGTGTTCTTATGTGGGCCTTCGAATCTGGGTTGATTTGAAACTGCCTACCTTCTACTCTTCTGCTAGATCATCTGCAGAGACCTGAACCTCTAGATAGTAGAGAAGAGGCACTGTAGCTAGGGCTGGTAAAGTGGTTATAGAGCCCGAGTTAAGAAGTTCAAACCTGACACCTCCACTTATCAGCCGTATGACCATTAGCTAATTACTTAACGTGTTTGTGTTCAAGTTTCATCATTCTTTATCTGGGGAGTAGGAATAGGATTGTAAGTGTTTAAATGAACGAATATGTACGAAGTACTTAGAACAGTGCTTAGCACATGCGACATGATAATAAATGCTACTTGTCATTATGTGTCCATTGACAATTATTTGTGGAATTAAACCTATGTTGTGACACACCTCAGTATATTTGTAGATCGCATGATCCAGAATCTTTGGCAGTTACTTGTTTAGAATTCTTTATCATTGAGTAAATTAACTATCTTCTATAGTACCCTAAATTTCTTATATGATCAGAATTTATTACATTAGTTAATTTATTATTTGATAAAATGTACGACAGTCAAATTCTGGGCACAAGAACAGAGCACTAAAAATATTTTATTCTTGCTAATCAAATGAAATGTAGAAGTGCATTTGTTCCTGTATATCAGTTTTAATTGTTTTGTTTTATGATAGCTAAACTTACATTTTACTACTATGATACAGGTATTATGTAATGCAAACATATTTTTAATGCTGTTACCTCTCTGAATTTATTTAAATGTTTAATAGTGTATTTCTAACTGATATTTATATAACTAGACAACTTTTTGCAAAACTATTTTGAAAGCTTTTTACTATTCCAATTACATTAAGAAATCCTACCCAATAGACTATGTCATGTTATTGATGAATGTTTGTAGTAGACCTAATTCTCTATCAACTGTATTTTGATTTACAACATGAGTATCCTGCATGTTTAATATATACTGAGTAACTTAAAATGAGTTTGGAAACAATGGCAATGAACTACAAAGACTTACATAAGAAGTTACCACTGACATTTCTGATAATTAGCCTTGAGTTTTTCTATTGAAGACTGTATGGTAAATTGACAAAATGAATGTACACTAGAGCAGGGATTCCTATACATGTAGTTTTCTGCTGTGAATATGGTTATTTCTGAAAAATATTGTCAAACTATGTGACCTTTTGCCAACCAATGATCATTAATATTGGGTAATTATAGCATTTTCTCTCTCAATAGCACAACCTGTGGATGCATAGTAACTTTTCTTGGAGGCTTAAATATTATAATTATTTTAGCTTTTCTTTCAAACTATTGTTTTGATTGTTTTTTATATTTTTGGCAAGATGTAATTTCCTTTCCTGGGACTGTTCCAAATTGCTCGGAATTGTCTTCATTAAATTTATTGGAAGACAGATTGTCTAAATGACATTTTAATAATTGCTACAAATATATGGCAGAAAAAACAGAAGGTGCAGTAAGGTTGTTGGGCTTATTTTTGTTTTTTGTTTGTTTTTGTTTTTTGATTGTTTGGGGGTTTTATTTTGGCTTTTATTTTGGCTTTTTTTTTTTTTTGCCAAAGATTCAGATGAAGATGGGTTAAGGATTAAAGTACCTCCCTCTGCTCCATCTGAATTGGCAAAGGACTATAATTTCCTTGAGATACACCAAGACTAATGACATAGGATGCTTACTTTATAAGATAATTAAAGACCTTCTGAATAGGTGTACTTTCTAATCGTAAAATAGAGCTTAAAACTACAGACTGCTATTCCCAGCCTGGATGAGTTAATATTAGTTCTAAACCACAAGGATCTCCTCTTAAAGATGTCTAGGTATTAGGTTTTTATACCATTGTTCAGTAGTACATTTCAGGTTATATAACCTTGAGATAAGAAAATTTCCTTCACTGTTCATCACTTACTATGTTCTCTGTGTTTGAGAAATCTCCCTTTGTTTCAGATTTGAAGTTTAAAGATGCGTCATAAAGTATAAAAATAGAAAGTGCCCACAAAATCCAACATTAACAGTTGCAGAACATATTGGTCCTTGAATGCCTAAAATACAGTGTCTGAAGTGATTACAGGAAGAAAGAAAGTAGTATAATTTGAGAATTTTACGCCATCTTTGTCTTCCAGATTGCTCAGTTGAACTCTTTCCTTGCATCTAAACTCAAAGTTTATCTTCAGTTCTAATTGGCACTGAGCCACAGATAGGAAGGAGAGAAAGAAAAGATAACAGGAAAACAGGATAAAAGGAAAAGGAAAGATAAAAGATAAAAGGAAAACAGGAGCGTAGATGGAAGAACTTTCAGATAATTAATTGATTACTAGGTGTAAGCCCCTAAAGAGATTTCGAAACAGATTTTATAACTTTTGCCTCATGATCCTTGACCCCCAAGGCTTTACGAAGTATATCCAGAGTATTGTGAGCTTCAATAAGTAATATTTCTAATACATTATGTTAAGCCCTTCACGTGGGATTTGCTACATTTTCACATGCACATTTTTAATACAGCTTTTACACATTTTCCTGTTTGGGGTTTATTTTTTAATCATTTATAAATGTTTATGTAATTAAAATGTATCTATTCCACAGCACTTTTCTCTAAGCATTGAATTACTATTTTTTCCCTTTAAATATTGATATATTTTTGTTTGGCAGTACATAGGAAGACTCTTTGAATAATCAAAATATTTATAAGCTGATTCCAAGTTTTTTTTTTAATAATAGCAATTTCTTATAGCATAACATTTGTGAAGTACATAGTAAATAAACAGGGCTTGGGAGTGAGATAGAATAAATTCATTTTGTGTCAGAAACTACTGTCTTGATTTTAGACAAATCCAAAATGCAAAACTCAAATGTCTTTTCCGAAACTAAGTTTTTTTAATAGTTGTTTTCATTATACCAAATTGTATATTTATATTACATTTACATAAAAGGTAGCTCTAAACTCTGCCTGTGTTCAAACTTTTTTGTGACAAAGCCTGAATTTAAAGACCACATCTGGATTTGGGGAAATGTGTATAAATATCAGTATATGTGAAGGTAGCAGAAGCTTATAGATGACCTTGATAGAACTGTGTCTATGTATTTCAGGCAGGGTGTAGAAAAAGCTCAGGGCATATTGAATTAGTATGTATTCTGACATGCTAGAAAATAAAAATAAAAACAAACTGTGTATAAATGCAAACACTATTTTCTTTTAAAAAACCCTGTTTACAGTTTGAATAGTTAAAATTTTAGTATATTGAAAATATGAATACATTTTGATTGATTATTACTGAATTATTATATCAGAATAGAGACATATGTTTGTGTTGTTTACTGGAAAATCTATCAGAAAATTCATTTGGGTGATGATTGAGTATATTCGGTAGTTAGCAAAATTTTATTTTACTTTTCCACATTCAGATTTCTACATAAATTGGTCTTGATTTAATATTCAAATAATTATTTTCATTCACATGTTAATTTCCACGTGTATCTTTATTAAAGGTATGTTTTTAGTTCCTTTATTAAAAAATGATATCTAATTCAGCTTTGTAACTCAGTAGGGTGAAAAAAGACTAAAGTTGGTGTTTCTCTAAAATGCTTAACTTCATTTCAAAATAATCAACTCAAAGAGTTTGAAGGTTTTAGTTATTTGGTGACAAATAATTGTGTGATTGACGTATTACTTTGTTTTTCAGCTGCTCTTTTGATACCCTAACCTGCTTTTAGTACAGGGGTCATATTATTTGTAGCAGGCAAGGGACATATTAGGTGTTTGGTGTATTTCTCAATTGATTGAAAAACAACATTAGTGTAACCAAGTAGTCATAACACACTCCTTAGTTACCTCAAGGAAGGTATATTTAGACTTGTTTAGTAAGCAGAGGTGGTAATGTTTAATCTAGTAAACAAATATAAGTATGAAATACTTTGCCTTTAAACCCACTTGGCAGTAAAAAGAGCCAAATGGAAAACTAGCTGACCATCTTACCCTGTTTGTCTCACACAGTGGTTACAGTGAATGCCACTCACACAACGATTTATTAAAGGAAAGGAAACCTTATTTCCCCTAAAATTATAACATAAAATCATAAATATAAGAGTACATTATTAATCTCTGATAGAATCCTTGTCCCTTGCTGTAATATATTAGGCCACATAACATATTTTAAAAAGGGACAAAAGCTGGAGAAGTCATACATTGTGCTAGTAAGAACTAGAGAGATAATGGAAGTAAGATTCTCCTGCTCCTTCCCTAAAGCTTCAAGTAATATGAAGTGTGAAAGAGAAAATAAAACTTTGAAAATCCAAAATAAATGGGAAAACTATTTTCTTACAGACGTTTTCATTTTTATAGTACTTCTTTATATTACCACTTTTATAATACTTTTGTCCATGAATGCTGCTGGATATGTATCCCAGGCAATTATGCAGAGTGCATTATATCTTAAATATTTTTCAGTTTGAAAATATTTGTCCTCATTGGCAGCGTATAAATAGGAGTTGGGTAGGCGTTCTTTTGTTCTGTTATCTGTTCTTATTACATCAGGTAGGGGCTATCTCTTATTTTTTCTTGCCTTTTAAATTCAACTTTTGTATTCTGACATTTTCTGCCACTTCATTTTGTTGTTCTGTTTTTGCTTTAGCATTCTTAGTTCTATAATGTTACTTCATTTTCTATATCATTCCATACTTATCAGGGTGTTTCCACATAGTAAATCTCCTGGTGACATCTCTTTTAAGGAGTGGTTCTCACCTGAGAGATAGCGGGGCCACCTTCCAGTCTCACAACCAGAAGGGAGGACTGTTTGATCCCATGTCTGGACTATGAGACATGCCTGTATCAGTGTTTTGTTTTGTCTAAAATCTCTTTCTGTAACCCATTAAAAGCCTCTATCAGACAGCTTGCAGAGAAGAATTCTGTGCACACTGACTTGCTTTTGGATGTTGAGATGAGTCCCCCTTTCTGTCTTCTGAAACAAGCGCTGCCCCTGGGGGAGCTTGGAATTACACCTCACACCCGGGGTCCTTACAGAGTGTGCAGAACTCCTAATGGAGTTCATAGCTTCACTGGAGGGTTTCAGAGGCCCCAGTAGTTTGTATTAATTCCACATGGGCAGTTTTCTGGAGTCCATAGCATCCGGAGGTATCTCTGATGCCCATAGCTTAAGAGCAGTTCATAATGCCCAGTGCAGAGCCAGAAGAAAGTATTTTGAAAATAGCAGAGATCTGGAAACTTTGCTTGTAGAGAAATACTGTTTCATGAATAGAGAATACATTAGATTAGATGAGTGGGAGTAAAGGATCCGTTGTCACGAGATCAACAAAGGTCCGTTGTCCCTGTGGCATGGCTGCCTTGGCGCCAGTTCCCGAGTGACGGCGCTCGCGTTGTTTTCGGAGAAATCCTCTGGGTAGCTCTATGCAATTGAGGCTGAAGGGGAGAGATGAACACATCCCAGGATGTAGATGTGCTGTGATGTATTTCGGGGCCCATTTACCTTGAAAACGATGTCCATCATGTTGGAAAAGTTATACCTAACAAAAATGATGAATTTGGAGAGTGTCCCTTTAATCTGCAACCGAGAGAATTAGTGATTTCACCTTTACACAACTCAGATCCCCCTTGTTTGTAGTGGACATTGAACAGATCTCTAGCACCTGCGTAAATCCATGCCATTAAAGGGAGTTTTAGATGTACTATTTATTAGATTTATTATTTATTTAGACTAAATGACAGTTTGGCTTTGTAACCTTTCTTAGTGGAATAGTTACCAATTATACTTTTTATCCATATGTCAGAGTATATTTAAGACTTTTTAAAATTCTTTTTCATATATAAAATAACCCTTTATCCTCAAAGAGTATTGTTGCTCCTAGGTTTTTGTCTGGCTAGAGAGTTAATGGAAAAATAATTGAAAATGAAACACATACAGTTTGAAAAGACTCCAACTAAATTCAAATTGATTTTTAGAAGTTACATTTTTTAAAAAAATCACACTTTATTGTCAATTTAAAAACCATGAAATGTCATGACAGTACTTTATGAACAACTTATTGTAGAAAAAGAAACTAAGCAACAATCAGATTTCGGTCAGTGTTTAACATCTTTCATGCAGCCTGACGGTGCCCGTTGGTGAACCAAATCAGGTGGGCACCGAAGCAGGTCGTTTTAAATGCTCACTGGCAGGTGTGGAGTTTATATGGTGTTTGCTTTCCAATCTTCGCTTTTTAAAACCTGAAATCTAAATCTGCAGAGGACATTCTTGCTTGATAAAACAGACATTCTTTTGTGTTGCTTTGGAAATGTCTAATTTTATAAACTGATGTCAGGAGTTTATAATTCCCAACTTTGTGTACTGTTGAATAGGCTGTGGACCTGAGTTGGCCACTTGCTTATCTGAGTATTGCCTACAGATCCGATTCTTTGGCGGGCATGTTCTCACAGAACTTACTTAGGTAATTATTATTCACTCTTTACCCTTGAAAAGAAGGTCAAATAATGATAGTATGATTTTCAGAATTATTTGTACTTTGTATGTAATAAAAGAGAGGTTGCACATCCCAGTAGAAATCTCAGAAAGAGAGCTCTTTCTGTGTGGGAGCCACTCTTAGTTTTTTGGTATTATTTGCATCTTTGATTCAATTTGAAATACAAACAGCTTAAGTTTTTAAAAAAATGAATGTGAAAGATATTTTTAAATATACATCTTTTTCGAGGATATTTCTTCTTGCATTAAGTCTTTCTTAGGTTATACCTTTCAAGAGCTATTGATGCCTTAAATAAATAAGGTACTTTCTAGTCTTTGAGGGCAGAGAGGATGTTCACAGGGTAGAAAAGGGAGAATTTACAGGACCAATACTACTATATACTTTTTTTTCAATTTCAGTTGACATTCAATATTATTTTAGTTTTAAGTGTACAGCACAGTGGTTAGACATTTATATAATTTACAAAGTGACCCCTCTGATTAGTCTAGTACCCACCTGGCACTATACGTCGTTATTACAGTATTTTTGACTGTATTTCCTATCCTATACTTCACATCCCCTTGACTGTTTCATAACAACCACTTTGTATTTCTTAATCCTTTCACCTATTTCACCCAGCCCCTAACTCCCCTCCCATCTGGCAACCATCAGTTTATTCTCTGTATCTATGAGTCTGTTTCTGTTTTGTTTGTTCGTTTGTTTTGTTCTTTAGATTCCACATATAAGTGAGATTATATGGTATTTATCTTTCTCTATTTGACTACTTCACTTAGTATGATACCTTCTTGGTCCGTCCATGTTGTCACAAATGGTAAGATTTCATTCTCTTTTCATGGCCAAGTGATATTCCATTGTATATATTTACCATCTTTTCTTTATCCAATTGTCTCTTGATGGGGACTTGGGTTGTTTCCATATCTTGGCTATTGTAAATCATGCTGCAGTGAATATAGGGGTGCACATATCTTTTCAAATTAGTGTTTTGGATTTGTTTAGATAAGTCCCCTGAGTGGAGTTGCTGTGTCACTAGGTAATTCTATTTTTAATTTTTGGGGGAATCTTTATGCTGTTTTCCATAGTGGCTGCACCAATTTACAGTCCCACCAACAGTGCATGAGGGTTCCCTTTTCTTCACGTCCTCGCCAACACATATTGTTTGTTTATTGATTTATTGATGATGGCCATTCTGACAGGTATGAGGTAATGTGGTTTTAATTTGCATTTCTCAAGTGATTAGTGAGGGTGAGCATCTTTGCATATGTCTGCTGACCATTTCTCTGTCCTCTTTGGAGAAATGCTATTCAGGTCCTCGGCTCCTTTTTTAATTTGGATTGTTAGGTTTTTTTGGTATTGAGTTCTGTGAGTTCTTTAGAAGTTTTGGATATTAACCCCTTAGGATGTATCATTGGTGGATATCTTCTTCCATTCAGTAGGTTGTCTTTTCATTTTATTGATGGTCTCCTTTGCTGGGCAAAAACTTTTTAGTTTAATGTAGTCCCATTTGTTTACTTTTTTGGTTTGTTTTTCTTGCCCAAGGAGATATATCAGAAAAAATATTACTAAGAGCAACGTCAGAGAGATTGCTGCCTATGTTTTCTTGTAGGAGTTTTATGGTTTTAAGTCTTACATTTAAGTCTTTAATCCATTTTGAGTTTATTCTTATGTACTTTTTAATGTTTTAGGTCAGGCGATCTGCTATGATTAAAAAAAGAAATCCTCCTCTTTCCTAACAACTACTTTTATCTAAAGTATACTCAATTAAAATCTTAGTAGATTTTAATTATGTCAAATTATACTACTTCTAGATAATCAACAGTATAGATATTAACATAGTAATTAAGTATTTTATTCAGCACCATTTCCACATGACAGATAATTCTATCCTCAGCTGTCGAAGGAATAAATAATTCTAAATTTTCATCAGTCATAGTATGTCTTTGTTATATTTGTAATGAATCAAGTCACATAATAGATTGATCCTTTCAAAAAACAAATTTTAAATGTGTCACTTGCTTTTTGGAGTGATATTGAAATGAGTACACTCTGGGAACTGCATGATAGAATTTCTACAAAACATTAATATTTATCTCGTGGGTCACCACCTGAAGACTAATAACACTGTGCCCAGAATTCTTGTCATGGACTGTGTTAGTAAAACAGTAATAAAAGTGATAAAGTAGTTCACTATTTTATATCCTGTGACTGGTTATGGTCATCTGGCTAGAGTCTAACCCATATTAATCCCTTGAGTCAACAGTCAGGAACATTCAATGATGTACTTAAAATACTTTTTAACATGTGGTATTTAGAGTGTTTAGAATGTCAAAGGATCCTTTGTAATGATCTTCCCTTGAGTAGTTCAGAAGATATTTTTAAAGTTATTTTTCAAAGAGCACAGTGTTTGAAGACTTTCAGAAAACATAAATCTCGTAGAGTACTTTGGGGGTAAAAAAAGCTCAGTTCTAGAAAAAAAAATCACACTATACACTGAAGTGATATATTAGTCAAATAATCTATGAAAAATTCAGGAAAACGGCGTATGTGTTCATTTTGATTGAGAAAGGAACTTTTATTTTTTCAGAAACAAGAGAATGTGTTTGATGCTCCCTTTGGGAGCTACACCCTTCTCCATAATTGTGTTTTTCACATTTTATGTTCAAATGTAAATGACTGAAGAGAAAGTATAATGTGTTCATATTTTTCATAGAACATATTAAAGCCTGTTTCCATGGCAACAACTTTTAATTGGCAAATCTCATTCTGTCAGTACTCAAGCTTATTTTTCTTGGGTCTATTGAATTGTTAACAGTGCCTCACAAAGCAAAAGTTAGATTTGGCATTGTTCTTTGGCATGAAAGATGTTCAGTCAAGGGTTTATTTTATTGAATAATTTAGCTATAATGTGTTTGTGTAGTAGGTTGCTGTAGAGACGATACATCTATCCCAATACTGTTGTGTGTCAAGAAACCTGCTGAGGATTCGTACAGACACTCAGACTTGCAAACTGAGAATAGCAGCTTGTGTTATTTCATACAGGTATAGTACACAACTGTCTTACCTGGCAGAACAGAGTTTGAGCAAATTAAAATCCTTTTGGCCTGTGTTTCAGTGTATCTGTGGTTCCTCATGGTCTTCACTTTTAACACTATAGAGTAGGTTGATGTATTAGAAATGAACACAGCTTACAGCTTCTCACTGGTTTTATCTCTTGAATCAATGTGGTGCAGAATGTCGAAGCAGGTATTTGGTAAGTTGGATTTGGCTACTGCAGTGTTATAAAAATAGATTAAGTAAATAGACACAGCAGGCCAACACAGCTTGGATTTTAAACTCTTCTGAGACCCAGTATAAGTTTAACAGTTTATAGGTCTAGGGAGAAAGAAATATGAATCCCTGAGATAATTTTAATATTATGTAATGATGGAAGAACTGTTTTACAGCAAAGAATCAGGTGTTGTATCTATTATAATTATTTCAGAGAGCTTTATCTGAAAGCTTCAATTTTTAAGCTATTCTAGTCTGCTGTGAATTTTTTTTTTTTTTGCATTTGCTATTTTTATATCACTGCAGTAGCATAACCCTGCAACCAGGCACAAGACAACACTGCAGTTGGTGTTGAATGTAAAACTGTTATTAAACGAAAGCTAACAAAGTAAATCCTTAGAAAGAAATTGTCTGCATTGAAGACTGGCGATATTAAAATTAAATTTGTCTTCTAAAACTTACAATGTGAAATGCTTAAATGACACTATTTCCTCTTCAAAAGCCAGGATTTCATATAGTCACTACTTTTAATTATTCTCCACTGTTGCAGGTTTTCTGAAAAAGTGTTCTTTTTTCATGTATCGTCTTTGTCTCTTAAAACTGTTCTCATTGCATTTTTGGTTCACAAACAACTTCGTTCTTTTCATTAGAAGTCACAGAAAGTGTTTATGTCCGACTAGTTCAACCTTACCTCGATAAAGTGCTAATGTACCCTTCTCATCCATATATTTCCTGAGCAATTATGATTCTCATAATTTTATAATTACATATATATAGAAACAAATCATATATATTTGCTACCTATATGAGTGATTTGTGTATGTGTATATATATGTGTGCATGTATGTATGTATATATGTGTGTATGTATGTATGTATATATGTATGTGTGTATACATGTATATGTGTATACATATATACACATACATACATGCACACATACATATATACATACATACACACACACACACACACACACACACACACACACACACACACATTTTGTGAGTAGATTTGACTACATCTCATATCTCCAGTAGCTTAAGAAAAGTGATTTAAAAAAGTATAATATTAACTTTTGTAAAGAGTGGTAAATTACCTTACCAAAGCCATTTCAAGAATGAAATGAAAAAAGTAAAAAGTGAAAATTGAGGTTAGGTGGACTGCATACATCTCCCTGTACAGTGCTCCATTCTTTGAGCCACAGGCTCAAAACCCTGCTTTATGGATCAATAGGATTTCACTAGACCCTATACATTCGTGTAGTTTCTGAATATTAAGAAGCAGTCCCAAAGATTCATGACATGTAATCAATCGATTGTGTTGGTGCTTGGGAGGAAATTTAAATCACGCGCTTTGAGTAGGCTTGATGACGCAGCTGGAGAGGCACCTAATTGGCCACCCACCTCAACATGTCCTTGTTGACTCTTCTCACAACCAGCAACTCTGACGAAGTGAAGCATTTCTGCATTTGGGGATTTACAAAGGTCTGGGGGACATAAAGCTTTAAAATATCAAACTTCTTTTTAAAACAGTGCTGTATAAATAGGGTTTGAGAAATGAAAAAAAAAAATCTAACAAAGATTAGTTATAGTTTTTAGATCTTCAGCTTTTCCAACCCTAGAAACCCCAGTGTCATCACTGAGTGAAGCAATATTCTTCTGCTTTTTCCACTCAACCCTCAGTTCCTAGACTGAGAGCATCTATCTTGGTCATAGATACCTGAGATGCCCACCCAGTTCATTTCTTATCCAATTCGGTTCCAGTTCCAGGTTTATGACTTGGAAGATGTATGAATAAATAAAACAGTAGGACAGAAGGGGCACAACATTTTTGGGGAAATAGCCAATGATTCTGGTTCAGAGATCTGGCAGTTGGAAGACAGAGCTGGAAATCTGAAAGCTTCATTGATGGAATTCAGTAGGTATCTACTAAGCACATGTGATAGTCTACAAGTACAGGTATTTGTATAGGT